>NC_052158.1:115453516-115633712 GCF_902713615.1 Scyliorhinus canicula
CACTCTGGTCTACAAAGGTGTTGCATGTGGTTATCTTAATTACTTAATGCAGTGACTCTACGAGAAAACCCATTGAGTTATATTGTTACAATATCAGTGACCAATTCCACCTGCCTCTTCCAATTTATTCCCAATTTGTTACTGACAGGGGAGAAATATGAACCAATTGCCCCCTTTTTCGATCTCTTGATTGAGTGCAGCAAGATGTATTTTAGAGAAGAAATGCTTTAACTCCCTGAATGCTGTGACTTTCAAGAACAGACAGCAGATAGGCTTTCTCATGTGTTCGAATAAAAAGAAAGAAAAATGTTTATTTCTTCAAAACGTAAGCACAACAGCACCCACACACTCATTTTCACAAGACACAAGCACACATGCACACACAGACATACAATTATGTGGTATGCACATACATTTCCGATAAGATCAACAAAGTAACTTCTATTATTCTCTCTTAGTTTACTGAAGGTATAGGAGGTTGGAAGTTTCTGACAAGCTTACCTGATGCAACAGCAGGTTTCTGATTCCTCCAGGTTGTGATCGAGCCCTTGTAGTGAAAGTATAATCTGCAGGTAAGGAAGAACCCACTTCTCTGTTTTTGTGTGAATTCTAGGCAGGGATTTTCTTTTTCTGGGTGAGATCCCTTTCCTCTGTGGTTTTTGTCCCAGTCTGCCTTCCCTGGCCTGTCCTTGTGAATCAATGAGATATATCTTATCGCAAGCTAGTTTCTATCTTGTGACCACAGTATTGTTGTCCCCATTGACCACATAAATAGTTTGAAAGCAATTTTCACAGAATGGAGAATAAATGTTAACCATTTTGCACCTTCTTGTAATAACATGATTTTTTTTCACACCCACCTTTGTGGAACTTCAATTTGCAGAAACAATGGGTGGGATTTTCCGGTCTGCCAGCCGTGTTTTCCTGCACGGTGCGCCCCCGCTGGCGGCGGGATTCTCCATTCCCGCAGACAGCCAATGGGGTTTCCCATTGTGGCCACCCCACGCCATTGGGAAACCTGCGGAGTTGGGTGCGCTGTCGGCGGCCTTGGGCAATTGTCTGTGTGGAGTTTGAACGTTCTCCTTGTGTCTGCACGGGTTTCCTTTGGGTGCTCTGGTTTCCTCCCACAGTCCAAAGATATGTGGGTTAGGTGGATTGACCATGCTAAATTGCCCTCGGTTAGATTATGGGGGTTAGATTATGGGGTTACCGGATAAAACGGGGTGGACAGTTGAGCGGAAATTTATGTGCTCCTTCGAAGGGTCAGTGCAGACCTTCTGCACTATAGGGCAGCACGGTAGCATGGTGGTTAGCATAAATGCTTCACAGCTCCAGGGTCCCAGGTTCGGTTCCCGGCTGGGTCACTGTCTGTGCGGAGTCTGCACGTCCTCCCCGTGTGTGCGTGGGTTTCCACCGGGTGCTCCGGTTTCCTCCCACAGTCCAAAGATGTGCGGGTTAGGTGGATTGGCCATGCTAAATTGCCCGTAGTGTCCTAAAAAGTAAGGTGGGGGGGGGGGGGGGGGGGGGGGGGGGGGGGTTGTTGGGTTACGGGTATAGGGTGGATACGTGGGTTTGAGTAGGGTGATCATTGCTCGGCACAACATCGAGGGCCGAAGGGCCTGTTCTGTGCTGTACTGTTCTATGTTCTATGTTCTATAGGGATTCTATGAGGTGTGCGTTTTAGCAGGAGAGATTGGGAGAGTCAACACAGATTTAATGACACAGTTCTAAAGAGTGTACAGAGGCAGAGGAAATGTGGTACATGTTCATCAATCTTTGAAGGTGACAAGATATTTTGAAAGATGGTTAACAAAGCAGATATCTTGTGCTTCATAAATAGTGGTATTGGGAACAAAAACAGAGGTCATATTGAACCTTCATAAAGTTCTGGTTTGGCCACAACTAAAGTACTGCACCCGGTTTTGTCACCACACTTTAGGAAAGTTGTGAAGGTCCTTAAGACGGTGCAGTGGAGATTTACCAAAATGGTTCCAGGGATGAGGGATTAAACAAGGTTTAGTTGGAGCAGCAAAAGAGATTGAGGGAAGATTTGATTGAGGTGTAGGAAATTGTAACAGGTTTAGATCAAATGGACAAAGTTGCTGTTCTCACGAACTGATGGTGCAAAGGCTAGGGGACACAAGTTTAAGGGCTTGGGTGAAAGAAGCTGGGTGGATGTGAGGGAGAACCTTTTTATACAGCAAATGGAAATAAGCTGGAACTCACTGCCCATGAGGTCAGAAGATGGTGCTGGAGCGAGGGGACTCTCTGCGCGCTCTTCCCAAGAGATCCACTTTTTACTTAACTTATACTCTTTCTAATCTTTAAAAATTTAATTCTAAGACTAACATTATTAATAACCTCTCTCTTTAATCTTTTCTTGCAGGCTTGAACATCCTCCAAGGCCCGTGGAGACCGTTTACCCCGACCCGACCTGACCTCCAAGACCTGGAAGTGGTTCGGGCCCAAACCGGAAGTGAAGCCCCGACCTCGATTTGGAGCCGACCCGGACCTCGGAGCTCCCAATCCGGCCTAACACCCAATGCCAGCCCCTGATCGCTTGGCCCAGTCCCCCGGAGCTCCCGACCCGACCCCCGACGATGAGACCTGGCCCAACTCGACCCCGAGAGACCCGCCCAGCGACCTGACCTGGAGAGGTACACCTAGCAACCCAACCTACCTGGAGATGGAAGAAAGAAAAATCCATGCGAAGGCCCGACCGGGCCTACTTCAAGACCCGACCCCAGGAGTGCCCAGGGAGTGGACAGACCACGGGACTCAGCCCAACCTGCCTCAGGAAGCCCCTGCCCATGACCCAGGACCACCAAAATGGCGGACACCCGCGCAAGGACCCGAACGTGCTGCAAGGTATTCCCGTGCCCGCAGGGTGCCGGGACCCATCCAGATCGCAAACATGCCCCCCTAGTAACCCCTCTACCTCAGCCAGCTCCCGGGACCCTGCCAGATGTGACTCCGGAAACCTAACCAGTGCCCTGGTTTCTGCCAGCACCCTGGACCCCGCCAGACGCATCCACCTACCTTCCACAAGGTCAGACGTCTCCCATCAGATCCCAGGATCATCCAGCCGCAGCCGTGGACCCAGGAAGCGAGGGAAACATAGCGGTCTGCAGGTTAGACTGAAGCAACGCGGTTTCAAGACCCCTCTCCCTAGCATACTCCTGGCAAATGTCCAAGCGATCGAAAACAAGCTGGATGAACTTAACACCAGACTGACCTCTCAGAGGGAAGTAAGAGACTGCTGTGTGCTCTGTTTCACATAGACATGGCTCACCCCCGCCTCACCGGAATGTGCCATACAACCTGAAGGCTTCTCAATTCACCGGGCGGTCCGCACGGCGTCATCAGGCAAAGCAAAGGGTGGAGGGGTTTGCCTCCTCATCAACTCCTCGGTGCTTAGATGTGGTGACCTTAGCGACCTACTGCTCCCCAGACCTGGAATACCTGACCGTGAAGTGGCGCCCATATTATCTTCCACGTGAGTTCATTTCGGCCATGATCATAGCGGTCTACATCCCACCCAGGTAGAAGTGAGGAAGGCGCTGGACGAACTGTACACAGTTATAAACAACAATGAAACAGAACACCCTGAAGCCTTGTTCATCATGGCCGGAGACTTCAACAAGGCCAACCTCAAGAGTGTACTGCCAAAATTCCACCAGCACATCTCCTGTCCCACCAGGGGCGACAACACTCTTGACCACTGCTACTCAAAAATCAAGGGCGACTACCGTTCCATTACCTGACCGCACTTTGGGAAATCAGACCAAAAGATGGTGCTCCTTCTCCCGGTGTACAAGCAGAAACTCAAGCGGGAGAATCCAGCTAAGAAGGTTGTGCAGTGCTGGTTCTAAGAAACAGAAGAGCTCTTACATGACTGCTTAGAGACAGTGGACTGGTCCATATTTAAGAACTGAGAGACCAACTTAAATGAGTATGCCACCATCGTCACAGACTTCCTCAGCAAATGTGTGGACGACTGCATGCCAAAGAAAGCAGTACGTACGTTCCCCAACCGGAAACCATGGCTCAACGGCGAGATTGACTCCCTACTGTAGGACAGATCTGAGGCGTTCAAGTCAGACGACCCTGACCCATACAAGAAATCCAGGTACGACATCTGCAAAGCGATGCCAAGAGAGAATATCAAACCAAGCTAGATTCACAGACAGACTCTTGGCGGTTGTGGCAAGGACTAAACAACATAACAGGCTACAAAGCGAAGCCGAGCAGTATCTCCGGCAGCAGCGCAACCCTCCCCGATGAACTTAATGCATTCTATGCTCGGTTCGAGCAGGTAACCAACAACCCGCTGTCGAGGGCCCCAGCAGCCAATAACTCACCCATACCCACCATCACAGCTTCCGAAGTCAGATCGGCCGTCCTGAAAGTGGACCCTCGGAAGGCGACAGGTCCAGATGGGATCCCTAGTTATGCACTCAGAGCCTGCGCGGACCAGCTGGCAGAAGTATTCGCAGACGTCTTTAACCTGTCCCTACTCCACTCCGAGATCCCCACCTGCTTCAAGAAGACCACCATCATACCGAAGAAGAACCAGGCAACATGCCTCAATGACTACCGTCCGGTGGCCCTGGCTTCAGTCGCAATGAAGTGCTTCGAGAGGTTGATCATGAAGCGCATCACCTCCCTACTCCCAGAATGCCTTGACCCACTGCAATTCGCATACCGTCGCAACCGGTCCACAGCAGATGCCATTTCCCTGGCTCTACTTTCATCCCTAGAGCATCTTGACACCAAGGACTCCTACATCAGACTCCTATTTATTGACTACTGCTCCGCCTTCAACACCATAATCCCAGCCAAGCTCATATCAAAGCTCCAAAATCTAAGACTTGGCTCCCCACTTTCCAACTGGAGCCTCGATTTTTCTGACCAACAGACCACAATCAATAAGAATGAACAACAACACTTCCTCCACAATAGTCCTCAATACCGCAGTTCCAGAAGGCTGCGTACTTAGCCCCCTACTCTACTCCCTGTACACACACGATTGCATGGCAAAATTTGGTTCCAACTCCATCTACAAGTTTGCTGATGATACGACCGTAGTGGGCTGGATCTCGAATAACGACGAGTCAGAATACAGGAGGGAGATAGAGAACCTAGTGGAGTGGTTCAGCGACAACAATCTCTCCCTCAATGCCAGCAAATCTAAAGAGCTAGTTATTGACTTCAGGAAGCAAAGTACTGTACACACTCCTGGCAGCATCAACAGGGCCAAGGTGGAGATGGTTAACAGTTTCAAATTACTAGAGGTGCACATCTCCAAAAATCTGTCCTGGTCTACCCACGCGACACTCGCACCAAGAAAGGACAACAGCACTTTCTCAGGAAACTAAGGAAATTCAGCATCTCCACATTAACCCTTACCAACTTTTACAGATGCACCATAGAAAGCATCCTATCTGGCTGCATCACAGCCTGGTCTAGCAAAATGCTCAGCCCAGGACCGCAAGAAACTTCAGAGAGTAATGAACATAGCCCAGTCCATCACACGGACCTGCCTCCCATCCATTGACTCCATCTACACCTCCCGCTGCCTGCGGGCAGCATAATCAAGGATCCCTCCCACCCAGCTTACTCACTCTTCCAAATTCTTCCATCGGGCAGGAGATACAAAAGTCTGAGAACACGCACGAACAGACTCAAAAACAGCTTCTTCCCCACTGTTACCAGACTCCTAAATGACTCACTTATAGACTGACCTCATTAACGTGACAACCTGTATGCTTCATCCGATGTCAGTGCTTATGTAGTTACATTGGATACCTTGGGCAAAATTCTCCGACCCCACGCAGGGTCGGAGAATCGGCCGGCAGCGGCGTTAATCCCGCTCCCGCAGGGTTTTTAATTCTCTGAACGGCGAAAAAGCGGCGCTGTGCAAATCCCGCCGGCAGCCTCTGAAAACAGCTGGCGCCGGCGGGATTTCATTATATTTTTGTTTCCACAAATCTCCGGCCAGGATAGGCCGAAGTCCCGCCGACGTGGCCACGGGTCACGTCGGCGAAAATCACAGTAGCTTTAAAACGGCGTCAACCATTGATGATGGTTGACGCCGTTCAGTGTCGGGGGGGGGGTTGCGGCATCGGGGGGGGGTTGCGGCATCGGGGGGGGGTTGCGGCATCGGGGGAGGGTTGCGGCATGGGGGGGGGTTGCGGCATGGGGGGGGGTTGCAGCATCGGAGGGGGGTTGCGGCACCGGGGGGGGTTGCGGCATCGGGGGGGTGGGTTGCGGCATCGGGGGGGGGGTTGCGGCATCGGGGGGGGGGTTGCGGCATCGGGGGGGGGTTGCGGCATCGGGGGGGGGTGGCGGCATCGGGGGGGTTGTGGCATCGGGGGGGGTTGCGCATCGGGGGGGTTGCGGCATGGGGGGGGTTGCGGCATCGGGGGGGGGGTTGCGGCAGCGGGGGGGGTTGCGGCATTGGGGGGGTTGCGGCATCGGGGGGGGGTTGCGGCATCGGGGGGGTGTTGCGGCATCGGGGGGGGTTGCGGCAGTCGGGGGGGGTTGCGGCATCGGGGGGTGGTTGCGGCAATGGTGTGGGTTTGGGGGCAGCGGCGTGCAGAGAGGGGGGGCGACGGATGCCCGGGGCCAACGCATCGTCGCCCCCCCCCTCTGTACGCCGCTGCCCCCTACCCCAACCACCCCTCCCTCACCACCCCTACCTCCCTCCAACGGCCCTACCCCCCTCCCCACCACCCTACCCCCCTCCCCACCACCCCTACCCCCCCTCCCCACCACCCCTACCCCCCTCCCCACCACCCCTACCCCCCTCCCCACCACCCCACCCCCTCCCCACCACCCCTACCTCCCTCCAACGCCGCCCCCCCCCATCTCTCGCAACGCCGCAACCCCCCACCCTCAACGCCGTAACCCCCCCTCATCGCCGCAACCCCCCCTCTCAACGCCGGGTCCCCCCCCCTCAACGCCGGGTCCCCCCCCCCCTCAACGCCGGTACCCACACCCCGTCCCCCTCCCTCTGAAGGCCGTTACCCACACCCCCCCTCCCTCTGAAGGCCGGTACCCACACCCCCCCTCTCTCCTCCTCCCCCCCTTCCTTCCTCCTCCCCCCCTTCCTTCCTCCTCCCCCCTTCCTTCCTCCTCCCCCCTTCCTTCCTCCTCCCCCCTTCCTTCCTCCTCCCCCCTTCCTTCCTCCCCCCCCTCCTTCCTCCTCCCCCCTTCCTTCCTCCTCCCCCCTTCCTTCCTCCGTTAGTGGGGGGGGGTTGCGGCGTTAGTGGGGGGGGTGCGGCGTTGGAGGGGGGTAGGGGTGGTTAACGGGGTAGGGGTGGTGAGGGGAGGGGGTTGGGGTAGGGGCAGCTGCGTGCAGAGGGGGGGGCGACGGTGCGTTGGCCCCGGGCATCCGTCGCCCCCCTCCTCTGCACGCCGCTGCCCCTACCCCAACCCCCCCCTCACCACCCCTACCCCCTTCACCACCCCTACCCCCTCCAACGCCGCCCCCCCTCTCTCAACTCAACACCGCAACCCCCCCCCTCTCAACTCAACGCCGCAAACCCCCCCCTCTCCTCTCAACTCAACGCCGCAAACCCCCCAATGCCGGGTCTGTCTCTCTCTCCTCCCCCCCCCCCCCCCCCCAAAGGCCGGTCTGTCTCTCTCTCCCCCCCCCCCCCCAAATGCCTGTCTGTCTCTCTCCTCCTCCTCCCCCCCCCCAATGCCGGTCTGTCTCTCTCTCTCCCCCCCCCCCTCCCACAAATGCCGGTCTGTCTCTCTCTCTACCCCCCCCAAATGCCGGGTCTGTCTCTCTCCTCCCCCCCCCCCCCCCAAATGCCGGGTCTGTCTCTCTCCTCCCCCCCCAAATGCCGGGTCTGTCTCTCTCCTCCTCCCCCCCCCCCCCCCCAAATGCCGGGTCTGTCTCTCTCCTCCTCCCCCCCCACCCCCCAAAATGCCGGTCTGTCTCTCTCCTCCTCCTCCCCCCCCAATGCCGGTCTGTCTCTCTCTCTCCCCCCCCCCCCCAAATGCCGGTCTGTCTCTCTCTCTCCCCCCCCCCCCAAATGCCGGGTCTGTCTCTCTCCTCCCCCCCCAAATGCTGGGTCTGTCTCTCTCCTCCCCCCCCCCCCCAAATGCCGGTCTGTCTCTCTCCTCCCCCCCCCCCCCCAAATGCCGGTCTGTCTCTCTCCTCCTCCCCCCCCCCCCCCAATGCCGGTCTGTCTCTCTCTCTCTCCCCCCCCCCCCAAATGCCGGTCTGTCTCTCTCTCTCCCCCCCCCCCCCAAATGCTGGGTCTGTCTCTCTCCTCCCCCCCCCCCCCAAATGCCGGTCTGTCTCTCTCCTCCCCCCCCCCCCCCCAAATGCCGGTCTGTCTCTCTCCTCCTCCCCACCCCCCCAAACGCCGGGCTGTCTCTCTCCTCCTCCTCCTCCCCCAAAAACGTCGGGTCTCACCACTTCCGCAGCTGGTGAAACTGACGCGTATCGCGTCAGTCCGCTGCTGGCCCCTCCGGGAACGGAGAATAGCCGCCTAAAAGAAGGCCCCCATGCCGGAGTCATCTACACCAATTTTGCTCGCCGGAAATCGGCGTTACTCGCAGAAAATACTCCCCCCCCCCCTTCGGTAGTTGTGTCGAACCATTTAAATCTCCATTCACTTTGGGAGACTGTAGCATCTTGGTCTATATCTCGATGCATATTTGTTGTATCAATATTTTCTTTGCACTGTTACAGTTTTTTATACGCTTATACAACAATATTTTCCTAGGAAGTACTCAGAATTCAATGTTTTTGATCAAATCATTGCATCTGTGCATTGATCTGCTTGGATGGTACAATATTTTTTAAAAATAAATTTAGAATACCCAATTCATTCTTTCCAATTAAGGGGAAATTTAGCGTGGCCAATTCACCTAGCCTGCACATCTTTGGTTTGTGGGGGCGAAACCCACGTAAACACAGGGAGAATGTGCAAACTCCACATGGACAGTGACCGAGAGCCGGGATCGAACCTGGGACCTCGGAGTCGTGAGGCAGGAGGGCTAACCCACTACACCACCGTGCTGCCCCCAATAAATTTTTAAGCACGAGTTGCATAGATGATTTGGTGAACTGCAGAGTGGCTGGGGGAATTGTGGTAGCATCCTGCTGACCTCCTGATGTGAGAGAGCAGCTCAAAAAACCCAAGAAGCAGTTCTCCAGCTCTTCCATTGCAGTTAGTATTTAAGCTCCACCAACCCCGCACCCTCTACACCTCATAACACCCGAAGTCATTCCAGGTAGAGATAGTTATGATTGTGTACAACAGACCTTTTAATAGTTTACTTCTTTGGCACCAGAACTCACATAAGTTGGCGATGAATATCTTTGTTCTCGGTGTAATTTTTGGTCCAAGTACAAATTTCCATTAGATCTGATTATTTTTCATTCGGCAACTTAATAAAACACAGAGTTCCTGATCCAAGCATAACAGTGAAATCCAAATATAATTGTTTCCAATTAGTTGTACTTTCAATGTTTAGCCTACTCCTCACTTTCAGCCTTTCAGTTCAACTGCAATCCTGATTCTATGCACAATAGCACATATTTCTATGGTTGATTAGTGTTTTATATTTTCTATTTGTGACTTTTATTGTTTGTAATAGATTTAATTGCAAAAATGATCGATTTCATAAATTTTTGTTTTTGTTTTTAAATTTAGAGTACCCAATTATGTTTTCCAATGAAGGGGCAACTTAGCAAGGCCAATCCACCTACCCTGCACATCGTTTTCGTAAATTGACATTCAATGTTGTGAAGAGTTTTTAAATTTTAAGATTTAATTTTTTTTGAGGGCTGTTTTCTCTCTCTTCTGCCCCGGAATACTGATCATAGAATCATAGAATTTCCAGTGCAGAAGGAGGCCGTTCGGGCCATCGAGTCTGCACCAGCCCTTGGAAAGAGCACTGACCCAATCCCACACCTCCACCCTATCCCCATAACCCAGTAACCCCACCCAACCATTTTGGACACTAAAGACAATTTAGCATGACCAATCCACCTAACCTGCACATCTTTGGGCTGTGGGAGGAAATCGGAGCACCTGGAGGAAACCCACACAAACACGGGGAGAACGTGCAGACTCCGCACAGACAGTGACCCAACCTGGGAATCGAACCTGGGATCCTGGAGCTGTGAAGCATGTGCGCTAACCACTGTGCTACCATGCTGCCCGACCCCACAGCCCACCTCTTGGGCCACCCCCCCCGCTACTCCCCCCGGCCCTAGCAGAAGCCCTGCAGCCAGCACCACAACTGTCAGCTCACTATGGTGATGTTAGACAATTTCCATACTCCCTCTCTCCTCCTCAGCAGCCACGATGCCAGTTTCACGAGTTTTAAGTGAATTGCGCTGTCAGGAACTCGGCCCATCGGAGGCAGAGAATCGCGGAGGCCCCAGAGAATACCAGGTAAAGTCTTCTAACGATGTGCAGTGTTCACTGTACGCATATTCCGGATTGCATTGATGTCACTGACGAGGTGACGGAGAATTGCGATTTGGCGTTAAATAGGCACCCGCCGCGATTTTGGCGTCAGAACCTATTCTCTGCCCGATCACGGTTCCTGATTTCGGCGTCGGCCAATGGAGAATCCTGCTCCATGATTTTGATCCAATGAAGGAACAATGATATCATTCAAAGTGAGGAAGGTGTGTAATATGAGGGGAACTTATAAAATATGGGGCTGGACTCTCTGATTTTTGAGGCTATGTCCTGACGCCGGCATGGGGATCGGTGGCGTTATACAACTGAAAATGCGGTGCAAAATGGCCACCTGTCCTCAGTTTGGCTGGGAGCTAGCAGCCGAGCAGTGTAGAGCACCTGGCTCTAGCTGCCGATTCAGCCCCGAGAATTGCTGTGTCCATGGCCATGCATGTACAAGGCGGCGGCCTGCAGCTACCGCAATGTGCAACATGGTGCCGGCCCCTCGCGGACCTGGCCTGCAAAATAATGCCCTTCCTTCCGCTGGCTCGCGCGTCCCGGACCACCTCCCAACAGTGCCCCCAGCCCCTGACAAAGTCCCCCCCTGCCCGTGGATTGACCGTCCCCCGACTGTAGCGCCGCTGGACTAAGTCTGCAGCCGCCACTCCGAGTTCACGGCGGACGCTAGCACATGTAACTGACGCCGTCTGGAACCCAGCTGGTCGGGGGCGGAGCATTGGGTTTGGGCTTCAGACAACATCCAGAGGCCATCGATATGGTGCATGGCTTACTCCTAGGCACACTGCTTTAGAGGGAGCCGAACGCGATTTCGGCATCGGCGACCGGAGAATCCCGCCCATGGTGTTCACATGTGTCTGTTGCCCTTGTTCTTCTAGGTGGCACAGTGTGCGTGTTTGGAAAGTGATGTTGAAGAAGCCTTGGTGTGGTTGATACACCCTGCAGCATAGTGTCCGGATGGTGCAGGGGGTGAACGTTTAAAGATGTGGGTAGTGCCAATCAAACGACCTGCTCCACCCTGGTTGGTGTTGAGCTTCTTGAATACCGTGGGAGCCGCACTGATCCAGACAACTGGAGAATTTCCATCACATTATTGACTTGTGCCCAGTAGATAGTGGAGGAATTTGGGGCAGTCAGAAGGTGAGTGACTTGCTGCAGAATTCCTAGCCTCAGATCACTCTTTTAGCCACAGTATTTATGTTGATTATTCAGTTACTAGTTTGGTCATATAACATCATTAACATAAGAAAAAGGATAAAGTGCTTCAAAAATGGAAATATATGTCTTCATGGAAGTAGATTAGGTAGGATGACCGAAAATCTCAAAGAGATGAGTTCGGAGAAGCATTTATTAAAAAGGAGAGAGACATGGAGAGGGTCAACAAAGCAGACAAGTAGAACTGAGGAAAGGTCATCAAACTGAAGTATTGTTATTGTTACTCTCTCCTCAAATGCCATCGGGTTTGCTGAGTACTTTCCACATTTTCTATTTTCATTTCAAATTTCCAGCATCCAAAGTACTTTGGGCTGAATTCTCTGCCGTCGGGATGCTCCATTTTGCCGGCAGTCCGGGGGTTTCCTGATGGCGTGGGGCTGCCCAGAATGGGAAACCCCATTGACCAGCCGGCGAAACGGAGAATCCCGAGACGGCGTACCGCACCAGAAATCTGGCGGGACGGAGAAACCCGCCCTTTGTTCTTGCATTGATGGCATTTGTGATTTTGGCCAGGACCTTGGTGCAGTAAACAGGATAATACTGGGATGCAGCAGGTTTTGGAAAAGATGGGCAAAGATTTGAAAGAAAAGAATGAAATGCTCAACCACCTTTTTCAAATTTAAGATGGGCGAGCAATTAGAAAGGTAAGATGGTGTTGCCTTCTTTACTTTGGGGTGAACCACAAGCCTTCCCTTATATCAATCAAATGACCACACAACCAGTTAGTTAGTTCAAAAGATGGTTTATTTACATACACAAGAGTTATCACAACATGCAAACACAATATCTACTACGAGTTAAACTACACCTATCGGCTACAATAACCTATACTTAACTTCAGGGTGACCGGCTCTGTGCAAATGGATAAGGCCATTATCTGGATTTCACTTGGCAGGTTCGGGGAAAGTGGCTCTGTCTCTGCTGGGCTCATCCGTAGGTAGCGATCGTTGGTCTTGAACTTGGCTGGCTGTTCCTGCTATGATTGGGTTGGCACAGATCGAATCCAAAAGAGACAGAAGACATGGCTGTGTCCTCTTTTATCCCTCTGGGATTTCGCGCTCTTTGGGGCAGTCCTTAACCTTGGACCCAATAGTTCGACAGGACTCTGATCACTGTCTTCGATTTCGGCCATTAAAGGGGCGGGTTGCCTTGGTTCTATTGCCCTGGGAAAATGGGCCATTGAAATGCAGACAAGCAAGGGTTTTGATCAGGCCTGGTTACTTGTGTTTCAGATACACATAAGCTCTGTATCTGTCTGAGTCCTGGTTTGGCCAGCATTCCCAAGGTCCTTTGCAGGTGGCCATCTCAGATGGCTACATCGGCAATGAGATTTTGAAAGGAAGAGGACGATAATTACATTATTTTGTTATTTCTTTATTTTCTGTACAATGTCACCATGCATGTGAATTAGAGGGTAGCTCAGTGGTCAGAGACAAGTGAGAACAAAGTAAGGAGATGAGTTTTAGGTTTCAGAAATTGAGATAAAGTGGGGTAGGAGCGAGCATGCAGAGTGAGCACAGGTAAATAGTTGTCAGGAGCACTTGAATGGATGAACTGCAGAATCCCAACAGAAACGGTGTAAGTGATTAAAAACAGCCACTTGGACCACATGCTCCCGTGCGTTTTTCTGATCTTTCATTGAAGCTATGTCAGGAGTTTTGCAAAATAGGACCAAAAACTTCCCCAGACATTCTGAAGTCCACATAATCTCTGAAATGAATTTTTTCTCTTTATTCCTCCACCATTAAATACATTAAGCCTTGAGAACCGTGGGATGGAGTAGGTACATGAACCATGATGGTTAGGGTTTATGATTAGGGGGAGATGGGTATGTTATTGTGGGTTTTTTGTGTATGTTGGACCTCTTTGTTTAAAACGTTAAAATTATAAATGCCTTAATAAAATATTTTCTAAAAAAAATACTTTAAGCCTTCATTTACTTCTCACTGGAGTATGGCAAAGTGAACTCCACCTCTATTTTACGACAGTAAATATATACTGTAGCTGCTCATCGATACCTTTCAACCTACCAAAGACAGTTGCATTGTGAAAACAAATCATAATTGCCAGCCCATGTTTCCTGTTTTACTATCAAGTTTTATATTCCCCCCCCCCCCCCCCCCACCCCCAAACAAGTGTCCTATCCCAATATTCTTCATGAATCCATCGTGAGTTTTTTAGGTGCTCAATCAGCCACTGACATTTTGTAAGTATACCGTTGTAATATTTTCTTCTCAGATCAACAATAGTTTCCTTCACACGGCTGATAACGCTAATGGAATGAATTATTACAATGAGTGGTGATCTTTGAGGAAGTACTTTCTGTATCTATGACCTATGGAGGGGGTCTCCATCAATCTCTGCATTCTAGTTTCCCTTGTCTGGGGCACTGGCCTGCTGGTTTTGATTCTCCTACTCCTTGGGTAATGAAATTCTTTTAATGACAACAGCAGATGCAGCTGGTAAAAGTTTTATCCCTCTATCCCATCCCCCTCACAGTACCACACACTGCTGCACACATTCTTTATTGTCTCGGTTACACAGCGCACCATTGGTTTTCCAATTGCTCCAAGCTATATTTGGCATTTTCTTTCAGTACATTAAAAATATACATTAGTATGGATAGGAGAGAGATGTTCGGATGGTTCCCCTTTTTTCCATCTGTTGATTGACCAGAGACGGATGTTTTTTAAAGAACAAAAATGCTTTAACTGTTGAGTGCTATTGTGCTGTAACTCTCAAGAACAGTTTTGTCGTTAGTTTAAAAAGGAAAGGATAAATGTTTATTACTCAACATCTGAATGTTTTCACAGGATCATGAACGCACACAACACACACACAGACACAAACGAGAAGGTGATTACAAATGAGGAGTCATGCACTTAGGTTTTAAGAGTCCAAAATTTCACTGTCATTCCTGATTCTGTCATGATGTAGTTTGAAATATTGCAGGCCAATGATTTCCTTTTGGGTCCATTGAAGAAATTAAGATCGGAGGTTTCTTTTTTTTTAATAAACATTTTATTGAGGTATTTTTGGTATTGTAACAACAACAAAATAAACAATGTACATGAAACTATAAACATAGTGCAAAAGCCGTCTTCCTTCCTTTATCTACCCCCTACTCTAAGCTAAACTAACCCCCCTCCCTTCTGCTGACAATTAATTTTCTGCGAAGAAGTCGACAAACGGTTGCCACCTCCGGGTGAACCCTAACAGTGACCCTCTCAAGGCGAACTTGATTTTCTCCAAACAGAGAAAGCTGGCCATGTCCGGTAGCCAGGTCTCCGATTTCGGGGCTATGAGTCCCTCCAGGCTAATAGTATCCGTCTCCGGGCTACCAGGGAAGCAAAGGCCAGAACGTCTGCCTCTTTCTCCTCCTGGATTCACGGGTCTTCCGACACCCTGAAAATTGCCACCTCTGGACTCAGTGCCACCCTTGTTTTTAACACCGTGGACATTGCATCTGCAAACCCCTGCCAAAATCCCCGAAGCTTCGGACATGCCCAGAACATATGGATATGGTTCGCAGGTCCTCCCGCACATTTTGCGCACCTGTCTTCCACCCCAAAGAATCCGCTTATCCGGGCCACTGTCATGTGAGCCCGATGAACGACCTTGAATTGTATCAGGCTGAGCCTGGCACATGTTGCGGACGTGTTAACTCTACGCAACGTGTCTGCCCATAGACCATCCTCTATCTCTCCTCCCAGCTCCTCCTCCCACTTGCACTTCAGCTCCACGGTCTGCGACTCCTCTGATCCCATAAGTTTCTTGTAAATGTCAGAGACGCTCCCTTCTCCTCCCCAGCCTCTGGAAACCTGTCCTGAATCCCCCTTAGCGGTAGGAGCGGGAAGGTTGACACCTGTTCACGTAGGAAGTCCCGCATCTGCAGATACCTGAATTTGTTTCCCCTCGCCAACACAAACTTCTCCTCCAGCACCCTCATACTCAGAAAGCTCCCCTCTATAAACATGTCCCCCATCCTCTCAATCCCTGCTCTCCGGCATAACCAGAGCCCCCCGTCTATACTCCCCGGGGCAAACCAGTGATTATTGGGGACCAGATCGATGCTCCCTCTGCTCACAAATGTCTCCTCCATTGCCCTCAGACTCTCAGGGTCAACACCACCATGAGGCTGGTGGAGTACCGTGCCGGCAGGAACGGCAGAGGCGCAGTTACCAAAGCCCCCAGACTGGTGCCCTTGCATGAAGCCACCTCCATACGCTCCCATGCCGACCCCTCCCCCAACACCCACTCCCTGCTCATGGCTATATTTGCCGCCCAGTAACAGTTACTAAAATTTGGCAGCGCCAGCCTGCCATCTCCCCGACTCCGCTCAAGCATTACCTTCCTTACCCGCGGGGTCTTGCCCCCCCCCCCCCCCCCCCCCCCCCCCCCCCCCCCCCCGCCCAAACAAAGCCAGTGATCACTTTGTTGACCCGTTTAAAAAAGGACCGCGGAATAAAGTTGGGGAGACACTGAAATACAAACAGGAATCTCGGGAGGACAGTCACCTTCACCGTCTGCACCCTCCCAGCCAGTGACAACGGAAGTGCGTCCCATCTCCGCAAATTGTCCTTCATTTGGTCTACTAGCTCGGCCAGATTTAATTTATGCAGCCGGTCCTATTCCTGCGCCACTTGAATGCGAAGGTACCTAAAGCTTCCCCCTACTAATCTAAACGGCAGCTCCCCCAGTCGCCTCTCCTGTCTCCTCACCTGGACCGCAAACATCTCACTTTTCCCCATATTTAGCTTATACCCCAAAAACCGGCCAAATTCCCCTCGAATCCTCATGATTTCTTCCATTCACTCTAATGTGTCCGATACATACAGAAGCAGGCCGTCTCTATAGAGTGAGACTGTGCTCCACAACTCCCCCCCCCCCCCCCCTCCCCCCCGCGCCCCGGACCAGCCCCTTCCAGCCCCTTGAGGCTCTCAGTGCAACTGCCAATGGCTCTAGCGGGAACAACTGTGGGGAGAGGGGGCATCCCTGTCTCGTAACCCGGTGCAGTCTAAAATAGCCCGATGTTGTCGTATTCGTCCGCACGCTTGCCGCATGAGCCTGATACAGCAACCTGACCCAGTCAGTAAAATCCCACCCAAATCCAAACTATGCCAGTACTTCCCACAGATAATCCCATTCTACCCGATCAAAAGCCTTTTCTGCATCCATTGCAATCACTACCTCCACCTCCCTACCTTCCGGGGGCATCATGATCACGTTTAACAATCTTCTTACATTGGCCACCAACTGCCTACCCTTAACAAACCCAATAACGTCCTGAACACAATCCTCAATCCTGGAGGACAAATTTTGGCCAGCAATTTGGCAACCACATTCAACAGGGATATTGGCCTGCAGGACCCACACAGTTCCGGATTCTTGTCCCGCTTCAGAATCAGCAAAATTGAGGCCAATGGCATCGTCAGGGGCAGCACCCCTCTTTCCCTTGCCTCCTTGAACATCCTTATCAACACCGGACCCAATATCCCAGAGAACATTTACCCGACTGCATGGCCTTCAGACCCTCCACTATCTCTTCCTACCTGATCGGGGCCCGCAGCCCTTCTACCAGCTCCAAGTCCACCTTTTGGAAATTCAACCCCTCCAACAAGTGCCTCATCCCCTCCAGCCCCGTAGGGGGTTCCGACCTGCACAGCCTACTGTAGAAATCCCTAAACGCCTTATTCACACCTGCTGAATCTCCAACCAGGTTCCCATCTCCGTCATTTACTTTCCCTATCTCCCTGGCTGCCTCCCTCTTTCTAAGCTGTTGTGCAAGCATTCTGCTGGCCTTCTCTCCATGCTCATAGATTGCCCGCCTCGCCTTTCTCAGCTGCTCCAGCGTCCTCCCTGTGGTTCACAAGCCGAACTTGGAGCAGCACGGTGGCAAGGTCCCAGGTTCGATCCCAGCTCTGGGTTACTGTCCATGTGGTGTTTGCACATTCTCCCCATGTTTGCATGGGTTTTACCCCCACAACCCAAAGATGTGCAGGCTAGGTGGACTGAACATACTAAGTTGCCCCTTAATTGGAAAAAATTAATTGGGTACTCTAAATTTTTAAAAAAACAAGCCAAACTCCGCCTGTAGCCTCTGCCGTTCCCTTAAAAGCCCTGCCTCTCGGGTCTCCGCATAACTCCTATCGACCTGTAATATCTCCTTTATCAGTCAGTCCGTCTCTGCCCTGTCCACCTGCTCCCTATGGGCCCGTATCAATATCAGCTCCCCTCTGACCACCGCCTTCAGTGCTTCCAGAACCACTGCTGTTGAAATTTCCCCTGTGTTGTTTCCTCAGCCGCTCGCACACCCCTTTGTCAGCCAAAAGTCCCACCTCCATTGCGGGTGCTGGTTACTGTCTTTACTAACCTGCAGGTCAACCCATTGCGGAGCATGGTCGGAGATTATGATCGCTGAGTGCCCCGTGTCCACCCCCCCCCCCCCCCCCCCCCCCACTCATACAAACATACTCCAACATCAAACAATTGCCACACAATCGCCCGACAGAAAAACACCAAATCTAAACAAGCACACCTCCATCCCCCTACAGTGCAAATGAAAACTTTAACCCACTCAGCTCAACGCTGGTCCCAAATCAATGCAAAAGGCATTACAAACAGCTTCCACAAAACAAAAAAACGAGAAACTTAAAAAAAAAGAACAGAAAAAGTAACAAAACAAGAACGTTGCAGCAAAGTTCAAATGGTCTCAGTCCGCCACCAGTCCTTTCCTTTTCGCAATGTCCAGTGTGTCCTCAGGCGACTCGAAATAAAAGTGCTGTTCCTCGTGCGTGACCCAGAGACGGGCCGGATACAACAGTCCGAACGACATCTTTTTCTTAAAAAGGATCGACCTAATCTGGTTGAAGCCTGCTCTTCTCCTGGCCACCTCCGCACTCAGGTCTTGGTAGACCCACAGGATACTGTTGTCCCATTTACAGCTCTGTATCTGCTTGGCCCACTGTAGAATACTCTCCTTATCCAAGAACCTTTGGAATCTCACCACCATTGCCCTCGGGGGGGTCTCCCATTCGCAGCTTCCTCGCGAGCGCTCTGTGAGCCCTGTCCACCTCCAAGGGTGGTGAGAATGTCCCTCCCCCAGCAGCTTCTCAAACATACCCGCAATGTATGCCCCAGCGTCCGCTCCTTCGGACCCCTCCGGGAGCTCAACGATTCTCAGGTTCTGCTGGCGGGATCTATTCTCTAGCTCCTCCACCTTCTCCAGGAGACTTTTCTGCTGGTCTCTCAGCATTCCCACCTCCAGCTCCACCGCAGTTTGATGTTCCTCCTGCTCAGCCAGCACCTTCTCTACTTTCTGGATCGCCTGATCTTGGGCGTCCATTCTAAGTTCCAGCCACTCAATTGACTCTTTTATCAGGTCCAAGCAGTCCCGTTTCTGCTTAGCAAAGCCTTCCTGAATAACTTGTATCAGCTGCTCCGTTGACCGCTGGGTCGACAAACCAGAGGTCTGGTCCTCCGCCATGCTGTCTCCCACTGCAGCTTCAGCCCAAGCCTTCTCTGTCTTTCTGTTTCTGCCTTTACGAGCACTTCCAATCCTCCCCTCATTCACCAATGTGGGAATTCAGTACACAATTGCCTCTGTCATCAGTTTTACAATTCAAGTCCGGTAGAAAATCAGGGGAAAAGGTCCAAAAGTCCAACCAGAATGGGAGCCACCAAATGGGGCGACTTACTCCTTCATAGCTCCCACCAGAAGTAAGATTGGAGGTTTCTGATGAAAGACTTGCAGTGGTTTGCTGTTTTCAGCAAGAGTTTCCGGCTTTGAATCCCTGTGGCGAAAACTTGATTTTATTCTTCAAATTGACAAATAAAGGCTAGCCCCAACCTTAGGCAAGATTCTTCCTATACTGGTCTGGATCTGTCTCTTCTCTCTCTGGGTGAAATCTTCTATTCTAGAGACTAGGTCAGTGGCAGCAGAAAGGGCTGCTCTAAAAATGTGTCTTAATAAATGTTCCTTATCTAAACCCAGTTTCTGTCAGTTGACCAGAGTATCTCTTTTCCAGATACTTCCAAGGTGGAGGTGTGGGCTTGAGTAGGGTGTCACAATGGGCCGAAGTCCCACTGGTTTTTTGCCGGTCCCGCCGGCGTGGATCAGACTAGGTCCCTTACCGGCGGGACCTGGTGGCGTGAGCGGGCTCTGGGGTCCTGGGGGGGGGGGGGGGGGGGGGGGCGCGGGGCGATCTGGCCCCGGGGGGGTGCCCCCCGGTGGCCTGGCCCGCGATCGGCGGGCGGCCTGTCCCGTGGCGGGCACTCTTTTACTACGTGTCGGTCGTGTCAGCCTCCGCGATGGCCGACGCCTAGGTGACCCTGGCTGGCGGAGTCCCTTCGGCCCCGTCTGACATGGCGCCAAATGCCTTCCATGCCAGCCGGCGGTTCGCAAACCACTCCAACGCCGGCCTAGCCCCTGAAGGCGCAGAGGATCCTGCATCTTTGGGGCGGGCCGATGCTGGAGTGGTTCACGCCACTCCGTCCCGCTGGGACCCCCCCCCGCCGCGTACGGGTGAATCCCGTCCCATGTGTCCATTCTCCATTTAAAAATAAGGGGCGGGATTCTCCCATCACGCGGCTAAGTGTCGACGCCGGCGTAAACATGGCGCGTGGTCGGAGAATCCCGCCCAAGGTGTCAATTTCCAAGAAATCCATGAGCATAACTGCATGACCATGACAATTTGAAGGGGTTTTATTGACATTTCTCTGCGGCATGTAGTCTAGCGTGTATAGCCACTACTCAAGTGAGAGCAATTGGATTCAGCTTAGCTATATTAACAATAATCTTTATTGTCACAAGTAGGCTTACATTAACGCTACAATGAAGTTACTGTGAAAATCCCCCAGTTGCCACATTCCGGCGCCTGTTCCGGTACACAGAGGGAGAATTCAGAATGTCCAAATTACCTAACAGCACGTCTTTCAGGACTTGTGGGAGGAAACCGGAGCACCCGGAGGAAACCTACGCAGACACAGGGAGAACGAGCAGACTCGCACAGCCAGCAACCCAAGTCGGGAATCGAACCTGGGACCCTGGAGCTGTGAAGCAACAGTGCCACCAACTATGCTACCGTGCCACTGTGACACCTTTGCATTATTAACATCAATGCATGATTGCGCTCACTCAGCAAGATTTTTCATATGGACGAGTACCTAATACATTCAGCAAATGTACTTATCCTATGAGGAAACAGCTGCCCACAATCAAATTGATACAGCCTGTTCCACTCCAAATACCTATAATACCTCAGCCCTTGAAATCTATGGGAGGGAAAACATTCGTTAGTAATTGCAGGGAGGCCCTTGCCAGGATCCTTCAAGATAACCCAGTGAGCTAACCAGGACTGCAGAAAATGTCCTAATTTTAATGATTCAATAGGTTCCTGTGAGGG
This sequence comes from Scyliorhinus canicula, assembly GCF_902713615.1. Taxonomy (NCBI): domain Eukaryota; kingdom Metazoa; phylum Chordata; class Chondrichthyes; order Carcharhiniformes; family Scyliorhinidae; genus Scyliorhinus; species Scyliorhinus canicula. Next base: position 115,474,590 of record NC_052158.1, read on the forward strand.
GAACAAACAAAATGTGGTGAATGTTGATGACTCCTGAGTGATAAGGATTACTTTCAGGGGGTTTAAAGTTGTGAGGGAATGCAGAGATTTCCCAGGGAATGAGAAATTAATAACTAAATTGTTCAGAGGCACAGCATCAGCAAAGAAACCACGGAACAGCTGGACTAAAAATAACATACTATCATGGATTTGGTCCAAACTTCCAAGAGGATGATTTTTGAACAGAGCGAGACCTGCAAAGAGCATAAAAGTGTGCGGCAGGTGTGAGAGTGAGAACAGAGCGAGACCATCAGAGGGTACAAAGAGCGGTAGGTGCGTAAGTGAGAACAGAGTGATACCAGAAAGAATGATAAAAGTGAGCGGTAGGTGTGAGAGTGAGAACAGAGTGATACCAGAAAGAATGATAAAAGTGAGCGGTAGGTGTGAGAGTGAGAACAGAGTGAGACCAGCAGTAATGATAAAAGTGAGCGGTAGGTGTGAGAGTGAGAACAGAGTGAGACCAGAAAGATTGATAAAAGTGAGCGGTAGGTGTGAGAGTGAGAACAGAGCGAGACCATCAGAGGGTACAAAGAGCGGTAGGTGCGTAAGTGAGAACAGAGTGATACCAGAAAGAATGATAAAAGTGAGCGGTAGGTGTGAGAGTGAGAACAGAATGAGACCAGCAGGCAGGGTAAAAATGAGAGACAGGTGTGAAACCAAAACACATCCAGGCCATTGAAATTAGTGCTGCGGTTAGGCAGATGCTATTTTCACTGTTCCAAAGGCCTAAACCCAAAGTGTGTCACAAGTGTACAGAGCTGTAAATGTTCTTGAATGTTGTGGCTAAGGCCTGTTTAAGTGTCATGATTTGAAATGACCCCTGCTGCGTAAAATGGGATTTGCCGGAGCTGGGACCAAAATGGCCAGAGACGGATCTGGTATATTTGGCTCCTGGTTTTCCTGGTTTTAGGGTAAGACTGCCTGAATATGGAAGCCAGCACTAGGCCGTGGATTCCACATCCCTCGATGAGCTGAGTCTATATTAGAAGATGTCATATTGAAACTGTACAGTGTCCTGAGCAGATCACACCTTTGAAACTCTATTCAATTTTGGCCATCAACTGCTGAGCCTTTCCAGCGCTTTCTGAACTTACCAAGATATCTTGGATATTCCCATGTAGGTGTATTTGAGTCGGTACATACAGATGCTTCAATTCGGACATTTTGCTTCTATTGTAATTGATCATAGAATCATAGAATTTACAGTGCAGAATGAGGCCATTCAGCCCATCGAGTCTGCACCGGCCCTTGGAAAGAGCACCCTACTTAAACTCACATCTCCACCCTTGTGGTGAATGTAATATATATATATATGATAATTCACACTGTCTTTGTAAGCACAGTAGCGCTATCCTACCACTAGGGGGGGAGTAGCTCTGGGAGTACTCAGGAACATGTACTGGGCTCCACCCTTGGCTCCGCCCATGACTCCTCCCCCTAGTGCATCTGTATAAATACCCTTGTCCAGAGGGTACGCCTGGCCCCGTACTGCTGAGGAAACACGTCAGGGCGCACAAAACCGACCCCCTTGTTGAAAATGTGCGCCTGCTCCACTCCAACCCCCAGTACGCATTCGTCGAGTTCTCTGACGGCCGTCAGGACACGGTATCCATCCGGGATCTGGCACCCACCGGATCCAGCGCCCCCTCTACCCCCACAGAAGAACCTTTCACCCTACACCCCATGCTGCCGCCCCCTTGCACTCCCGAGCCCATAAGCTCGCTCCACCAGTTCCGCGCCCCCGCGCCAGCCAGCCCCCAGCGCCCCCGGTCGAACCAAGAGAGTATGAAGCTCGGATACAACCCTTGCTGGAGTCCGCCATCGTACCCCAGCACACTACACCCATCCAGCCACCGCAAGAGGCTGCAAACCCTGGTGCTCCACAGATCACAACGAACAATTCGACCACCGGACAGACTGACGTTGTAAGCCACCACCCCCGCCGGACTTGATTTTTTTGCAGGGGGTGAATGTGGTGAATGTAATATATATATATATATATGATAATTCACACTGTCTTTGTAAGCACAGTAGCGCTATCCTACCACTAGGGGGAGTAGCTCTGGGAGTACTCAGGAACTTGTACTGGGCTCCACCCTTGGCTCCGCCCATGACTCCTCCCCCTAGTGCAGCTGTATAAATACCCTTGTCCAGAGTCAGCCTGAGTTCACTAAGAGTTCATCAACGGGTAACAGGCTGGCTCTGAAGTAAGTCGATTAAAGCTTAGATTCATATCGGAAACACGTGTCTGGTGAATTGATGGTTCCATCAACCCTATCCCCGTATCCCAGTAACCCCATCTGATCTTTTGGACACTAAGGGGCAATTTAGCATTGCCACTTCACCTAACCTGCACATCTTTGGACTGTGGGAGGAAACCGGAGCACAGGGGGGGAACTCACGCAGATACGGGGAGAAAGTGCAGACTCCACATAGACAGTCACCTGAGGCCGGAATTGAACCCGAGTCCCTGGAGCTGTGAAGCAGCAGTGCTAACCACTGTGCCACCGTGCCGCCCATGTCTCAGATACTTTATTTCATCTTCTTCTTTTGCCTCTAAAAACAGACAGCAGTGCATTCACAATGTTCCCAGTTTCTGTTTTTTGAATGTAGCAACTAAAAACCATGCTAACGATGCTCCTGCAATCAGAAATCTCACTATCAAAAATGCTGAAATTCAGTTTTGTAAAGGAACCTCCCCTCAACTATATCTAAACTTACATTGCTTATTTTACAGTGGAAGCAGAACATACAGGGCATTCCCAACAAGAAAGTCAGGGGAAGTACCATTTCAAGAAGATGTTCAAATGATTTTCACTTCAAAATGAATCTCTTAGCCAAGAATATGCCTGAAGGCTCAAGCAAAACAATTTGGTGCCCTGCAATTTTTGCAAAGGCTGGACAACATGGATTTCTATTTGATTGCTCAGCTTTCTGTGCCAATGTGAGTGATCCCACCAATTTGAAAATCTATCTTTATACCCCTCCCCACAAAATCAAAAGTACCGTGTCTATGAACAAAATTGTACATTGTTCATTACCTAAGCCAAGTAAAAGCAAGCACTGAAATGGAAAAGAACTTACTGCTGTGCTGAGTGTTGTAGGACTCCAAAATTGAGTTCTATTTACCAGTCTCCCTGATTTTTGTTTTGGCAGTTTATTTCAGGAGATTTTACTTTGATTTGATTATTATTGAAACCTATTTCAGTTAAATGCATTTTCAAATTAATCAGAGATTGACGTTTGCATCTGAAATTTGAATCAGTAATACAATCAGATAATTTCTATTTAATCTCATATTTAATGTGGATTTGTAATCCCGAGACCCAGAGTCATGCTCTGGGGACCCGGCTTCAAATCCCATCAGGGCAGCTAGTGAAATACGAATTCAATAAAAATCTGCAATTAAAAGTCTTATGATGATCATGGAATCATTGTTAATTGTCTTAAAAGGAAACCCATCTGGTCCTTTAGGGAAAGAAATCTGTCGTCCTTACCTGGTCTGGCTCACATGCGAGTCCTCACCCACAGCAATGTGGTTGACTCTTAGACGCCCTCAGGATGGGCAATAAATTCTGGCAAAGCCAGCAATGCCCACATCCCATGAATGATAAAATAAAACCTACAAAACAATACTCTTTATGATGCTATTGCTTAATCTAACAAAGCGGAATTAAACCTGAACTCTTAAAGCATGGATCTGCTATCTCCTCCCAGATTCACTCTGAATCATCTCAGTAAGTGTCGACTTTCAATGGCCTAGTTATACTTCAACAAACAGTGCAAGCCTGAGAACATTTCAAACAACAATACAGTGATTATACAAGTTTTAAACAGCTGTTTACATGCGTAAGAAAACCAGACGTGTACCTAGCAAAAGGTTACTCACGGTATTTTTGTTCATTGTACTTCTTATGGATTATTCACTGAAAAATAAGACCCAGCAGAAAAAGAATCACTGCAGTTTGAATAGTTTTATAACATATTAAAGTATCACTTTCCTTCAGAGAATGATAGTTCAGTGCTAGAGCGTTGTTTTTGCTGACAGAATGGCTTGAGTACTTTATAATTGCGTGCTGGTATTAGCCATTGTTAATAGGGATTCAGTCTTTATGGAGTGCACATAATCAGTTAGTGATGCTTAGAGGGCATTACTAACTAGCTACACAATGGAAGAAAAAAATAAGTCAAAGCAATTCCAAAATGTTTAGGAAATAATAGCTTCTGGAGCATAAATCTTATTGATGGCAGATAAAATAGCCACCACGAGTTCTGAGCGCATTAGCTGCCTTGTTATTATCGCAGGGTTTTTCATCATTCTGAGGGCTGCCCCTGTGTTTGATTTCTTTGAAGAGAGCAGCAGGTAGCTTTGGCAGCCAGGGTCAGTGCACTGACCAGCCCTTGAGCTCCATTGTGCGGGATGTGCGCAGCATGTTGGCTGCAGATGTGAAAGGTCACTCTCCAGCAGAGACTCCATACCTGAGCTTTTGTTACAAGTGCCAGGGAAGTCTGAAATCTGATTTTTCCTCGGAAGGCTGCTTAGTGCTGCTTCATCTAGAAATATTTAACCATTAACATTCCATTTATAAAATAGCATTTTGTTTAAAATCTGAAGGAATTTGTTTAACTGTTCAGTCTATTTTTTTTACAAATAAACTGGTATCAGAAATAGGCACAACTTGAGTCCTATATTCACAATGTATACAAAAATATCCGAGTGAAACATTTGTCAGATATTGCCTAAAATGTGGCTATTTCTAACAAATTATATTATTCTGACTATTGGAATAACATTTGCTAAATTCATTATCACCATTTTTCAAAATGGATGCCAGGGAGAAATTGGTTTGTTATACAGTGTTGTGCTCATCATTTTTAAATTCTTTGTGTTCTTTATACTTACTTGTTAAATTCTTGGCATCAGGAAAAGAGAGTTATTTGATTTTTTGTGTGTAATTAAATACACAAAGTGCTATAATGCTGTGAGCAATTTGCAACCTGACATTTATTTTGTGATTCAAATTATTTTTCAGAACTAAACCTTTAAAGCTCAAGCGTGTATTGAAATAAGGGGCAAATGCTATTTTGAAATTAATAGCTGCTCCTTCTTAGTGGCCTAATCAGAAGCAACTGACTGATTGCAGTGAACAGCGTGAGACTCACATGAAGTGAACTCTCAGCGTGAGGGAGAGGAGAGGTTGTGCGGAGGTTACAGGTACTTTTCATACAGCCAGGCGGGAACGCTCCAACATCCTGCTGCTAGAAATTTGTCTGCGCTGCAGCCATCAAATTTTTCTCAAAGGCCAGACACTGAAGTCTGTGACTGAGGGAGATTTGTTGATATGATAACTTGATTAGTCCTGGACAGATGACACAGTGGCAGAGAGTCAGATCAAAGGAATCTGTGCTCTTAGCCCTTAACCTCTCCTCAGGAGATGACAAATTATATCTGTTAAATTTATCAGCCCCCTGGTATCAAACAAATAAGTTGTCTGTTAGAATATATGCCAATCATAGGACCACAAACATGGCAGTGTAAATGCTTTGAGATAAAAGTAAACTATGCTCTGAACTTTATTCTAATATTAATTTTTTAAATAAATTATTAAGGATCGGAAATTTTGTTGGCTTTTAAAAACACATATTTAGAATAACGCAGATATGTTTCTCTTGAGAAGCTTGCTGCTCTTTTTGTTTTGACCAGTAATAAGGATATGCTGGAGGTTACCATTTACAATAATTGTAACAAATTATTTGTGCCAATACTATAGCACAGAAGAGCGTAAAGCTTCAGTTTAAATTCCATACAAGTCAATTGTTACAGCTGGACTGAAGTATAGTTTACCTTATATTTTGTTGCACTCACAGGTCAGCATTTCTAATGAAAAGGTAGAGATGTGACTTCATTCAGATTAGAAATGAAAGGTGCTTTTTCTTGCCTTGTCTGATTTTTCTAAGTTTTCCTTTCCGAAATTAAATCTCTTGTGCCCATGTTCCAAAAGTGTTAGCAGCCCATGTCCCTCACTCAAATGGCCATTCTTTGTGTGCATACCTAGATAATGAAAATTACCAATTTGTTCAATTGGGGCTGATGCCACAACAACACCAATAACGTGCATTTATATAGCACCTTTAACACAGATAAACATCCCAAGGCTCTTTGCAAAAGTTCTTTGAGACAATAGTTTACCTCAAGAATCATAAAAAGATGTGAACTGGGGCTGGTGGGCAAATATTGCCCGAAGAGTTAGGATTTTAGGAACAACTTGAAGAACACAGTTAGAAAGCGGGGGACAGATTTAAGGGGTATTCCAGAGGTAGGTGAGCTATTAATTTCTGTTGTCTTTCAAGTCGGGGGTCATTAATTTTTGTTAGCTTTCGGTCAGACCATTCAACGGAGATAGTTCATTTACTGATTGATAAAAAAGGAGGAAATCATTTGATACACCTTGACACGATTTACAACTACGGCTGACTGATACTAAAGGTGGCTTTAAGATCGATCGATTGAGATGGAGACTGCAGAATATTTCTGTGAATACAAATAAAGAGGAGATAAATACCTCAGAAACCACAAACACTTAAATGAAAGGTATTCCAAAGCTTGTAAAGTGGAAAAGAGTACCTGCAAGAATCTTCTTTTGTCTGTTTAGAATGAAAATAGTATTGGTACCCCCCTTTCGCAATGCCCTCAGCGATGTTCTGTGTGACACTTCTGCGGCTTTTCAATTACTTAAAACTATGGATAAATACTTCTCCAGAGTTTCAGAACCTGCACATTGTTTCATGTTGGTTTATTGGAAAAGTGGAAGTAACTGGTCTGTCAAATATTAGAGGTGATGCCATGGTCCAGCAATTAATGCGGACAGTGTACATCAGGAAAACACAGGCCCACAACCCCTGATTTTCCTGAGAAGGGGATAGTCCCTTGCAAGTACTATTATTGTATTTTTTGTTGGGACAGTGATCTCCATTGTTGATGGGAACTTTTTCCAGCAGAAGTTCCAGTTGCTGTATGGCTGACTCCTTTTGTTTGCAACCAGCCACACTTGTTTTATCCCAATGCTCTTGTTGTTATGGTTGTGGTTTGTTTCCTGGACAGATACACTTGTGTAATGATGGGTGTAACTGGACACTTAAGTCTCTTTGTTTCCATCTTCCACAGGTGTCTCCTATTTCTTCTCAATACCGCCCAACTTCATCATTCACACTCAAATCTGATATTCACTTGCTTTTTCAGTTGAGTTGGCATCACTTCCCTCTTTCTTATTGTTGAATTCTCCTTCACAAAGACGGGTAACCTCTTTAGCATCTTTGTTGTAACTGAACAGAGTTCGGTACAAACAGTATGTTTACAATATTTTTTTAAAAATTTATACACTCCTTGACATATTAAAGCCACAAAGATGCTTCAATAAATCGAGCCTTGAGAGACTGTTAACTTGCATGGCAAAACACAACCACAGAACCTCTGATACAGAACACAGTTTCTGATGACTGAGATAGACAGGCACAAATGCACACTTCCAAATCATTTGAAGATTTTCCGGAGTAAATGCCATTAAAATTAAATCTCTAATAATTATAGTAGTCGTTCACAGGTTGTTAATTGCTGAGGATGTTTGTCCATACAAGTGCGTCTGCCACTTAGGAGTAAACTTCAAAAACATCTATCCGCCTGCTATAACTAACCAAGTGTAAGCTAATCAAATTGAACCAAATGAAACCCAAGCTGAGAACCAACCAGAAGTACCCCTTCGGACTATGCAGCTGAAATAACTTTATTACAGTGCCGACTGTTATATATACAGTTACAGATTGCAGCAGCAAAGAACACAAACCAACAATACCCCTATTTATGCCATAATTGGTGAAGCAGAATCCAATAAATCTTCATCTGTTATAATTACTTGTTGAATCTTGGTCATTCTATGCTGAAGTAGGGATAAGGGTTGGAGTATTCCAGGGTCTGGGATTGAAAGCCTGCATCTGGGAGACCCCGCTTTGGTGCTGTTTAGCACTGGTTTCCACAAACGTGGACTAGGCATAATGGCACTTGGGGGCTCTCCCAGGCAATTGGAGGACCCCCAGTGGTTGAGCTCTGATACCACCTGGGCATCTTGGTACTGCCAGCCTCGCACCCTGGCAGTGCAATCCTGGTAGTGCCAGGGTGCCCAGGTGGCACTGTCAGGTTGCCAGGCTGGCAATGCCATAGTTCCCAGGTGCCAGGTCGTCCCTGTTAGGGATCGGGCCCGGGAGTGCCTTGCCCTTATGAGGTGGGGGTGAGGGGGCTCAATGTTCCCTAATTGCTAAGTTGTGGGGGAGGGGTCCAGAGGCAACAGTGGGGGGGGGGGGGAGTGATTGAGCCGGCATTTAAAAACGGCATCCCGGTCGCACCTGCACTGATGAGCTCAGCTCAGCTTGTGAGGTAAGTGCGGCATCGATGGGGCATTTCCCTTAAAGGCCCCCCAAAAAACAAACTCCTGTTTGATAATGCGGTCAGTTCTCGCACTGCAGGCTCTGAGAAACAGCCCTTTATTCACGGAGACCAAAACGGGACTCTTTTTTTCTCTATTAAATCATGCCTTCTATTTCCACTCCCGAACATGCATCAATTCAATTCAATTCATTGTCTGTGGAAATTTGCTTTGCTACAAATGCTTATGCATAACCAACAAGAAGGAAATAAAAAAATTACATGGCACTATGAACAACTCGTGTTGCTACAGTGCAGCGCCAACGTCATAGCCAAAGAGAAAAAAAAAGATAAAAAATAGAAAAAGCCTTTAAAAATAAATTCAGAGGACTAAATTCTTTTTCTTTTCAATTAAGAAGCAATTTAGCATGGCTGGTCCACCTATCCGAAACATCTTTTTGGGTTGTGGGGGTGAGACCCACACAGATATGGGGAGAATGTGAAAATTCCACACGGACGGTGACCCGGGGCCGGGATCCGCGCTGTGAGGCAGCAGTGCTAACCACCGCACGACCATGCTGCCCATAAAAATAGAAAAATAAGAGTCTTGGTTAGGTCTTCATGCCCGCTTCCCAGCACAGGCACAACTGATAACTACGGCTAAATTGGTGATAGGGCTGTGTCTTCCAGACTGTCTGCTGAACCAGATATCAATGGTATATTGAGGGGAATGAAGGGTTTTAGGAAGTTCTCTGATCCAGTCCATCAGCAGATACTCGGCCAGCCTATTGGCCAGATATCCTGCTATCTCTCCACTGCCAGAAACACTGCAGGCCAAGGAGACAGAAGCTTTTTCTCAGCCAAACCACCCCTGTACAGAGGAATTCCAGCCCACAAGCACCCGGCTGAGAGCCTTGTCTCCCCGGCCATGCATTCTCAGGTCTGGTGTTAACCGAAGTGCCGATCCAGGAAAGGGGGTAATTGGGGAGATGACCAATACACTCCCGGGTTACAGTAGATGCAGGCGAGCCAAAGCTGCCATTCCAGCATGAATGACCACTATACCAGGGCACCATCTCCTCAAACCTCCACCATCACAATTTCCTCTTTGTCAACTTTTCCAGTGACATAATTGATAAACCGTCCTCACAATGTCAGTGAAAAATATCTCCCAGCCTCTCATTGGCAGCAATAAATGAGTACCTTTAACTATTACATCATTGGTTGGAGACTTTTCAGTGCACTGGACTGTTTTTCCAAATGTGTTCCAGAGGTTTATGATCAATTTCCCGCAGTATCTCTTTCCAAAGACAAGTTGCTTGTGCTTCTCTGAACCAAAAAGAACTATGAAGAATTCTTTATCAGTCTCGGTTTCAATGGGAGATCTTTCTGCTCTCAATCATCATAGAGATTTGTTGCATTGTAAATTTCAGTCCTTATTACGACCCAAGTTCTTCAGTATTGCAGGTTGAGATGATTTTCTTGAACACATCCAAATTGTTCTCATGGTAACTTTTACATGTAAATTGAATTAATTTCTTCAGTGGACTATATAGCGGGGTAGTTACCCGCCATAGATTTGGTCACCTATTGCGCAGGATTCTGTAAGTATTCTCTGCATTCCCTGATTTTTGGTTGGGGAAAGAACTATAAAAGGATTTGATTTTAAACTTCAGATGCATAGTTTGCTTCTTGCTTCTTGAACAACACTTTAGCTTTGTTTAGTTTGACACCTGTTGGCAGTCAACAAGGCTTTTAGTTTCTGATTGTGGTCCTGTTCACATTAATTAAGATTCCCACCACCAAGACCGATGCAGAATTTCTAATAACTCAGGTATGGGATGCCCACTGGGCAGAGATGGAGCAGTCGGGCCGCAAAAGTGATGGGGTTTGTGTTACCACCCCATTTACGTCAATGGTGTGGCCAAAACCATCTTTAGCACCAGGCATTTAACTTGCCTCAGCAAGGTGACAAGCACGTTTAATATACAAATTGGAGCCCAATCAAAATCAGGACTTTGATTACTATTTTATACTCAAATGGTTCAAATTGCAGAGCGACGTGGTGGCACAGTGGTTAGCACTGCTGCATACGGCACTGAGGACCCTGGTTCAATCCCAGCCCTGGATCACTGCCTGTGTGAAGTTTGCACATTCTCCCTGTGTCTGCACGGGTTTCACTCCCACAACCCAAAAGATGTGCAGGTTAGGTGGATTGGCCATGATTATTTTGCGTTTAATTGGGAAAAAAATAATTGGGTACTTAAAATTTATTTTTAAATGTGTCAATTTTCAAATCATAAGTGTGTTGCGGTCACAGACACATGAGCATAAGTGGCACTCATGTCCGCTCCCGCAAGTATGAGTGGGGCGGGCAGGAGGTGTCCACGCCCACTATCAGCTGACTCAATTTCAGGTTAGGAGGGGCTATAAAAGGTCAGCCTCTGTAAGCATCCAGATTCTGCAGGCTGGGAGAACTGGTGACAAGTTTGATTCCACGTCCTCCACCAGTGGGAGCCATTAAAAATGTTATTTGCATCTCACATCCTCCACCCCTCTTGACACATTCCATCATTTATCCCCCATCATTCCTCCCCCCATTCAGCAAGCTGTCCATGTACAGATAAGGAGCAACCCCACAGTTCAGTAATGTCTCCTCACAGATTTGCTTTCAGGCCATCCGGGAATAGCAAGAAGTGCTCTTCCCCAGAGATGGCAAAACAAGACACTCTATCTGAACCAAGTTGGCCTAGTTGGGGATCACAGATGAAGTGAGCAGCTGTGTCGTCCAGCAATTAAGTTAGGGTCAGTGCCGCAAAAAAATGAATGACCTCCTCCGACCAGCTCGGGTAAGTGGCTATGTGCCATTGCACCAAAGGACCTCTCATGAGGGGATTAAGCAAAGGGACTTTGCAAGTGGGGAGAGAGACCAAGCTGGAAAAAGCATGCTCATCATCAGTACCACATGACAAAAGAGGCCAGACTGTATGACAGTCGTTCATGATAAGGAGTTTGGATACTAATTAGAATGTGTGGCCAGCATGTGGCAAGGGGATGCTTGGGGACAGGAGAGTTAAGTGTCTTTTGAGATGGCAATAAATCTCTGCTTTGTCATTCAGGATATGGAGAGCTTCAACAGTAGGGAGAGAGAAGACTGGGGAGGAGTGGCTGACATCAAAGTACTAACACTTTGTGAAGAGCAAGCCTTAGAAATTGAGGGAGATGGCATATGTTTCAGATGGCAAGGCTGGATTGGACAGTCAGCAGGGCAAGAATACCTCCAACCTGGTGTTGTCTTCGGCACATTAGACACAGCATTAAACTGTGGATTCCTGAGAGATTTAGCCTGGTTCCCTTTGAACACCTCCCTTCACTACCTGACCTCACGTGTCTGTGGCTTGCTGCACTGCTGTTTGAGGACCTGGCCACCACCACCTTTCCCCCCCTATTCCTCTGCCGTTTCCAGCTTCTCCTGCTACCCTTTCTTGTGCGATTGAATTAGGCAAAGGAAAAATCTCACCTCAAATCCAAAGATTGATGCACAGCACCTTTAAGCTGTTGGGAAACAAGAGACACAGATTTTTTCCTGTGTCACTGACCTAATCTTGAATGTGGACTTAATTTGGTGAAAACCATAATGTTGCTTTAATTTGAGTTATGAATAGGTCATCTATGATCTTGCTCCATGTGCCTGTTTCAATTTCAAACCTGAGCACACAATCTGCTATCTTTCTTTCTTTCTGGCGTAGTGCTCCCCCCACCCCGCCGGGCAACCCCAGCCCTACCAGCTGACAGTGCCACCTGGACATTTTGATCAGAAAATCTAGTCTCATGCAATCTTACTATTATCCAAAGACAACTGACTGACTGTGAGTCTACAGCCATTTGACATTTAATTTATATTTCTTTGTGCATCAAGTTGATATGTATGAAAAGTGAAAAGGAACTAGATTCTGCATCTGCAGGATCTTTATTTGGAATCAAAATGCAGCCGACATATATAATGGCTGATCCTGTTTATATCCCAGCTGATCCTATTTATATCCCAGCAAGTAAATAACTTTGTCCTTGCACAGGTTGTAGTTTATGCTGTGTAGGAGAGTTCAGTGGTCTGAATTCACAACAGAGTACTACATGTTCATTTCCTTCATTGCACTTATTTTAAAAAATTCTATCATGGAAATTATTAAACAAGTTTGAAAGATAAATACACATCAAAAGTTGTGAGCATAATAGTGACTTATGAGAATCCTTGCATGAGAAAGAACCTCTCTACGCTGACATTGTTCGTCAGACAGTCCACTATGAAATGTATGCAAGGGTGCATTTAATAATGTTGTTGCAAGTTAATCAGGGAATTAGCAATTGACATGTTTTTATTGCAATTTTCTCAAGAAAGCATTTAAAGCGGGAAACTATGCTATATTGTATGCTTTATATTGTTAGCGTCCACTGAATCAATGAACATCAAATTGTTAGGTGGTAATTCATAATAAAATAACAAAGTAGAATAACATCATAAAAATAATAAAAGTAGTTAATTAATTGGTCTTTCTCGATTCCTTTTCTTTTCCCAATCAATGTTGCAAACTGAAATCTACAATTTAGTGCACAATAATTTTAACAGCAATGTGTGCAGGCTGAGTTATGTTTATTTTTATATACATGCAAATGAAGTTTGTTTCTAATACACTAACATATACCTACATACACTAAGCATATGGAACACGGTAACTCAAGACAATTGAGTTCACATTCTGTGTTACTAAACAACAGGGAGTTTTGAGTTCAGTAATGCTGAGAAACAGAACGAAAACACCCTTCAAAATGGGGTTTTGAAAAGGTTCAAAAGGCAGAAAACAAAGGCGTTCCTCTGTATGTTTGAAGATACTCTCAGTTTATTGTTGCTTTAAACTTTCCAAGGCCTCTGTGTAAAGAGAGGGGCTGCTAACGTTGCAAGTGGGAGTTTTAATGGTCTCTCCAGAACAATGTGGGCACATTCTATGCAACCTCATTACTGAATCATCTGAAATGGATGAGGAACATTCCCACTGATTATCATAAATAGCATAAAAAAGTCTTTCACTGCAAAAGCAGGTTCCATCTGCCCTTCATGTGTCCTCACCTTAACTTTAAATAGTGAGCCACTCCCCCTTGACAAAGGAGGAATTTTCTGAATCTGAACTCTATGCATGTACTCTTGAAAGTTATTCACTACAATATAAACACGGTTACTGGTAAACTGAATGTTTATTCATTGGCCAACCCTCTTCTTTCATGCGACTCTTTACCAATTGTACATGCTTTGCCGTTTTTCTTTCCCATTTTCTATGCTCCCAAAAGTTGTCTGATAGCAGCCTGAAATTTGCAAGTAGGCGTTCCATATCAATTGGTTCCTCAACACTTCATACATTAGTTTAAGAGCAAAATATTCCAGATTAGAACACTGGAGGAGCCAGTGATTGAGATCACAACAGCCATTCGGCCCATTTAGTCTGCACCAACCCTCTGAAAGAGCACCCTACCCAGGCCCACTCCCGCACTCTATCCCTGAAACCCAGTGACCCCACCTAAACGTTTGGACACTAAGGGACAATTTATCATGGCCAATCCACCTACCCTGTGCATTTTTTGACTGTGAGAGGAAACAGGAGCACCCGGAGGAAACCCACACAGACTCAGGGAGAAAGTGCAAACTCCACACAGACAGTGACCCAAGGCTGGAATTGAACCTGGGTCCCTGGAACTATGAGACAGCAGTGTGCAACCGTGCCTCCCATAAGAAATTCATCTTAAAAGATTTATTTTACAATGTTTTAGCCTATTGTGTTACCCTTAAAAAAATTCCAAACAAGCAGCACGGTGGCGCAGTGGTTAGCACTGATTTCTCATGGCGCCGAGGTCCCAGGTTCGATCCCTGACCTGGGTCACTGTCCGTGTGGAGTTTGGATATTTGTGTTTGCATGAGTTTCGCCCCCACAACCCAAAGATGTGCAGGATAGGTGGATTGGCCACGCTAAATTGCCCCTTAATTGGAAAAAATTAATTGGGCACTCTAAATTTATATTAAAAAAATTTCCAAACACATCAGGCTAAAAATTGAACCACAGTGTGCAAAATGGGTGCATAACGATCAAATATGCGGGCCGTGTGCATGCACTTATTCTGTGCCAGAAGTGTGGCATTTTGTCAGATTCCTCAGTAGGCATCCAGGTATATTGGTGTGTGCTACTAACCAGTCATAGACCCACTGCACATGCAACTGAAGGGTTTGAAGTCATTTTGCAAATGACAATAGCAAACACTATGCAGTCTTTAATGGGATCTCTGAAGGCTGACACCCAAAAGGTAAATTTATTATATTCAGTTGTACTGAGCTAGAGCTCGCCCTTCCAGTTTACCTCCTCCTGCGACTCACCTAAGGCCCTCATCTGGCATTTGAGTCAACTATCCTTGCTTCTCTATCCTGTGATCGACAAGCTGCCTCTAAGGCAATGAAAAAGCAGCTAACCTTTTAATTCCCCATGAGGCCGGAGGACCGATTTGCCGCTGTCCTGTCACAAGTATTATTCCATCATTCTGGGAGTGATTTAATTTTCAGGCCAGCATCTTTTGGTGTTTATTTTCCTGATTATGCTTTTCTTTCAATACAAGATTTAAGTATTTTCTTCTTTTTTTCTGGCCTCTGGGAACCAGAGAGACATGTAGTGTTCTGAAATTTTCTAACAGAGCATAGATCATACAATTATGCTGCTTTTTTGGGATACTATAATGATATGAGAGGAATTGCTAATCTTTACATCCTTGAAATAATGGCCAGGCTAGTGGGGGGATATGGGATATACTCAGCAGGGGAGCTGATGGTATGCTGGTAATGTCAGAGGCCAAGGCTAATGCTCTGGGGTCTTGTTGTCAAATTCCACCATAGTGGTGGGATTTAAATCTGGAATTGAAAGCCAGTATTAGTAATAGTGATCATGAAACTATTATTGTTTGCTGTAAAAATCCATCCCATCTGGCTCATTAAATTTGCCATCCTTACCTGCTCTGGCCTACATAGGACTCCAGACCCAGTACAATGTGATTGACTCTTAACTGCCCACAGCAAGCCACTCAGTTCAAAGGGCAATTAGGGATGGGCAACAATTGCTGGCCTTCCCAGTGATGCCCACATCCTAGGCTGGATTCTTCACAGCCCCGCGCCAAAATCGCGTTTGGCGCGGGGGTAGAGAATCCAATTTGGCGCCGTAATCGTGCCCGGTGCCGGTCTGGCGATTCTCTGGGCCCTGGGAATCGGCGTGTGCACGTAGTACTCCACGCGTCTGGCGGGGCCATTACCAGAGGCCCGCTCAGCCATCCTTCGCTCCCGATCGGCAGAGTTCCCGACGGCGTGGAACTAACTGCTATGGCCAGTCAGGATGCTCGCTTGGCGGCTGCAGACTCAGTCCGCAGCCATCCTGGTGGGGGCGCGGGAGGATCTACACCGGGGGGGGGGGGCCTTATGGGCAGCCGGGGGACAAATCGGGCCAGTAGGATCTTCTAAAAGCATTGTCAGACTCCTCATCAAGAAACATCACCTCGTAGGTCCCCGATTTGGCAGCTCTGGGGGAGCCTACATCTTGCGGCTGCCTCCGCGATCTGAGTCCGCCATGGCGCTCGGAGTGGCCGCTGGAGGCTGCCGCCGTGCGCATGCGCGGAATTGATAATGAAAGTGCAGGGGCCCGTATCCACCGTTGCGTGATTTACTCCGGGTCCCTGCTCACCCCCTGCAGGGTATTGAATCAGCTCAAACTTTCTTCAGGAAGCTTTGGAGTGAAACGCCAGCGGTTTTACGCCGGTGTGGGGACATAGCCCCATTTTGGGAGAATCCAGCCCCCCACGGAAGAATACAAAAGTGTAGCAGCTGCAATTCAATTGGCTGTGTCATAAAATGGGAAAATCAGTGAAAAAACCTATTCAGCAAGACTGCCTGATTTCTTTTTAATTCAGTGAAATAGACCCATTGCACATGTGAAACAAAGTGGATGAACTCTCTTAGCCCAGGCCGGGCCAGAGAATCGCCGGGACGGGCGCGAATCGCGTGACTCCGCCCCACAGAATCTCCAGAGAGAGGAGAATTAGCGCCATTGGCGCCGGTGCGGCGCCGGTCGGGGGCCCCATAAGCGGTGATTCTCGGCTCAGGATGGGCGGAGCGACCACGGAAATAAAACCGAGTCCCGCTGGCGCTGTTCACACCTGGTCTTACCTGGTGGGACCTCGCATGAATGCATCTGGGGCGGCCTGGTGGGGGCAGGGAGGCCCGACCCCGGGGGGGGCTGGGGGCTCCGCTGTAGACTGGCTCACAATAGGTGCCTACCAATCAGCAGGCCGGCCTCTCGAGCTGGGGGCCTCTTTTGTTCCGCGCCGGCCCCTGCAGGCCTTGTTATGGGCCACGGTTTAGAGAACCCCAAAGTGTATCATGCAGTTCACCTGACCACAACTTTTAATAGATTATGGTATGGGGAGCACACGGCCCACTCTGCAGGTGTGGTACAGCAGAAATGGAAAAGCATTTTTTAAAGCAAAACAATGTTTATTCTTTGGACTCAAGTTAACTTTTTGAAACATACAGTGAACATCTTAGCAACCATCAATTCAAATACAACCCCCAAAGAATACAACACTAAGTAATCCTTAATAACTTCCCAAACAACATCCAGAAGACAAAAGAAACACCTTTTAACAGAAGCACATTAGGTTTACATTCACTACTGAGAACATTTATAATTCTGAATTCACAAAATGATCAAGAGATAGTCTTTTCATGGCAGAGAGAACAGCAGTACAGCTGCTCTGTCTGGCTTCAGCTCCAACACTGAAAACGAAACTAAAACACACCCTGCAGCAAACAGCCTAAAACAAAAGTAAAAAGGTGACAGACAGCCCAGCTCCACCCACACTCTGACATCACTGATAAACACCCATTTCTTAAAGGTAAATTTCTTAAACACCCATTTCTTAAAGCTATTCTCACGTGACACCCTACGCCATGTTGCGTCGGGGCTGGCGTGGAGAAAGGAGCCACCGCACATGCGTGGTAATCACGCCTGTCCCACTGCGCATGCGTGTTTTGGTGCTGGTCCCACTCTGCGTGCGCAGATTCGCGGCACCTGGGATCGGCAGCTGGAGCACCGTGTGTCACTCCAGTGCTGTGCTGGCCCATTGTATGGGTCAGAATCGCTGCTCCTGAGGCCATGTTGACACCGTCACAAAATGCGACGGCGTTTACAACGGCGCCAACACTTAGTCTCAGGATGAGAGAATCCCGCTCAGAGTATTTGCTCAAAAATAAGTGTATTTGACAATAGTTGTTTTAGTTTAGATTATGCATTTGTAGAAAAAAAAGTGCACGTCAATTCTTTACAGTTTTACAGTTCGAAATGGTTTAGAAATTCACTGAAAACTATTTAAAGCATGAGTTCTGAAAGTCACAAAACCAATGTTTACTTAAACAGGATCGTATGAGCTTCTTGCCCAGATGTTTAATTAGAAAATTACGGAATGGTCAACATTCCATGAAGTTGATAGCTAAAAAAAACATATATCACCTGTAGTAACATCATGCAGTTCTTTCCTAGTTATGCTTGAAAATTATGTCTCAGTCATGTGCCTCTGCTAAGAAAGGGTGAGAAAAATCAGCTTCTGATCACCAGGCAGTATCGCTTTCCTGGAAGTACACATATGTAGACAAAATGAGCAGAGAGGGGAGGCCGCCTGAGGGGAAGATTTCTTGAGTTTGGTACAATGAGGTAGTAAACCACTGTAAATAACAGGACAGCTTAGTGCTCTTATCTAAAGCAGGAGTTATTGACGGGGATGCAGTGCTAAATAGAAAACCACTCCACAACAGCTGGATTAGTAGGTTCAAGGCAAACGGTGGTAGTTAAACATGTTTTAGCGTGACTTCATCTGATGTCGGCATTAGTACAGATCTTTTAAACTGCAGGCAATTAACTTTTTGTCATGCAATAGAGTCATCAGTTTAAAGGATCAAAAACATGGCAGTCATAGGGTGGCTTGAAGGATTGATTACAATTTCTGACTTAAGGAACTTGTAGTAATCCACTTGATGCTGTATAAAAATAGCCAAATCAACCTTCATTGGCCCCGAGGCAGAGGCGCCTGCAACTTCCTGAAAAGTTGAACCTAAGTATCCTGGCCAACAAAAGATTCAAATCAGGATTAATATGACTTAAAAACAAAAATAATATTAAGGCTATTTTGGGCCTTAAATGATTTTGTGAGAACGGTATCAATGGGATTGATCTGCTTATCACTTGTACAGCTGGCAGTCCAGAAATGATTTTGTGAGAACGGTATCAATGGGATTGATCTGCTTATCACTTGTACAGCTGGCAGTCCAGAGGACGCATATACAAAACTTCGAGAGAGCAGTTCTTTAAAAAAAAAATTTAGAATACCCAATTGAGGTGCAATTTAGCGTGGCCAATCCACGTGCGCTGCACATCTTTTTGGATTGTGGGGGGTGACACCCACGCAGATATGGGGAAAATGTGCAAACTCCACACGGCAGTGACCCAGAGCCGGGATTGAACCCGGTCCTCAGTGCTGTGAGGCAGCAGTGCTAACCACTGCCCCACCGTCCCGCCCTGAGAGAGTTCTTCCTGTTCATTTGAACTGTGGGAAGAATATTTACTCAGCGAACTTGGCCTGGAGAACACATATCCAGGGGAACAGCAGCTCACAAAATGATGCAGGATACCATTAAAGAGCATGTGTGCTCGTGAGAGAAAAGTGGATAAATTATTTATCATGGAACCAAGGCGATAATTTTTTTTTTCTCTATAAATTTAGAATACCCAATTCATTTTTTCCAATTAAGGGGCAATTTAGCGTGGCCAATCCACCTACCCTGCACATTTTTGGATTGTGGGGGTGAAACCCACGCAAACGCGGGGAGAATGTGCAAACTCCACACGGACAGTGACCCAGAGCCGGGATAGAACCTGGGACCTCGGCGCCATGAGGTAGCAGGGCTAACCCATTGCTCCACTTGCTTGCCTGTGTTCTCCTCTGACAGCAGTTTTTGCATTTCCGTTATCCAGCCTGCTCATCCCTTTGAACGAGAAAGTTGTGCTTGAAATCTTCATCCCCCAATGTCATGATATGCAGACATGCACATAATGAGATATAGACAGGCAGCTAATGAACACAGAGAACAGGATGTAACCAATCAGCAGACAGAACACTTGGGGGTGGTTTCCCACTATAAAAGGCACGAGGCACTCACACTCTGCCTTTTTCCACTGGGGACATCTACAGAGTGCCAGGTGTATATATCACAGAATACCTACAGCACGTGGCTAAGTGCTGGTCTGGTTCAGTCAGACAGAATAATCACTCTTAGGTTTGCAGAGAGTTGAACTCACAGAGAACTGTGCTAACTGTGTGACAGGTTCAATAAATCAAATTGAATTAACTTCAAGGTCTGGAGTATCTTTCAGTTAAAGCTGCATCCAGTTGCAGCCCATGTTATCTCTGTGCGCCGAACACGACATGGTACCAGAAGACTGCTATCCCTCGGTGGTTTACCTCAATCTGTTCCGTGACGGCCAGCAAATGTATCCCGGCACCATGGAGAAAATCCAGGCTCCTCAACAGCTGTGGACCTCCGGCAATCTCAGTGCCAACTGGCAGACTTTCAAGCAAAGGTTTCTGCCGTACATCGAAGACTTAGACCTCGAGGGTGCGTCTGATACAAGAAAGATCACGCTTCTCCTCTCAACTGCAGGGGAATCAAGCCATCCAACTCTTCAACTCATTTAACTTCACCGAAGGCCAGGACAAGACAAAGTTTCAGACCATCCTGGACAAGTTTGATAGTCATTGTGAAGTGGACACCAATGAAATCTTCGAGCGCTATATATTCAAACAACGCCTACAATGCAAAGATGAATCTTTCAACTCCTTAACTAATCTCCATCTACTAGCTCTGTCCTGCAACATTGGTGATATTGCTGACTCCACGATCAGAGACTAAATCGTTTTTGGAGTTCACTCTGATCCTCTGAGAGAGCAGCTTTTAAAAATCAAGCACATGACCCTGTCAGTTGCAATTGAAACATGTACAGTGCATGAGCATGCCACAAATTGATATTCCCAATACAAATCGGATGAAAATGAGAAACTTACCTCCAACGAGGCAGAGAGTTTGCAGGCCATCACACGACTGCAGTGCCTCAGCATTGATGAAAGCGGCCATTTTGCGCGCTTTTCCCAGAGTCTCACGCATGCGTGATGCGAATGAGATAATAAAGCGGCCGATCACCACACTGCGCAGGTGCAAACGTCTGCCGACCGCACTGCACATGTGCGACGAAGCACGGAGCGTAACGATGTCATGACGTGCCCGAACTGCGGCACCACCCACTTAAAGAAACAATGCCGTGCAAGAGGCAGGTGTTGTTTAAATTGCGGAAAGCCTGGACACTATGCAGCCTTGTGCAGCTCTGCACCACCAGTCAAGGGCTAGCGTTCCCAATTCCAACGCAGGCGCGTTAGGAGTGTCCAACACAGTTCACAGGATTCTGATCCTGGCAGCACAACGGATCCAGAGGATAATTGCCTGGAGTCCCCCTACCGTGTGGGCATCATTACCACACGTGAACATGCCTCACTGACATCATCACGAAGCCTGTCCATCCTCACTGTGAATTCTGGGAACAAATGGCGTGCGGTAATGTAAGTAAATCAATGCTCTATCCAGTTCAAGCCGGACACAGGTGCATCTGCCAATCTCCTTTCACAGGCAGATTTCAACCACATCAAGAAGCCACCCAACCTCCTTCCAGCAGTCTGCCAGCTCCTGTGCAGCGGGTCTACACAATGACCTCCCCCAACGTGGATATTCAAGCCAGCATTGATGACATCCTCGCACAGTATCTGGATGTGTATGACAGGATGGGCACTCTGCCATATCGGTACAAGATCCTGTTTCGGCCTGATGCCATACCTGTGGTCCACGCACCATGCCGGGTCCCGGCTCCACTGAAGGAGCGCCTGACGGCACAGCTCAAGGATCTTCAGGACCTGGGCATCATTTCCAGAGTTACAGAACTGACTGACTGGGTCAGCTCGATGGTATGTGTAAAGATGCCTTCGGGGAGCTGCGCATCTACATTGATCCCAAGGATCTCAACCAGAATATAATGTGGGAACACTACCCCATCCCGAAGCAGGAGGAACTCAAAAGTGAGATGGCACATGCCCGGTTTTTCACAAAGTTAGATGCATCACATGGGTTCTGGCAAATCCAGCTGGATGGGTCCAGCAGAAGGCTCTGCACCTTCAACACACCGTTTGGCAGGTACTGCTGTAATTGTATGCCGTTCGGCATTGTTTCGGCCTCGGAGATCTTAGAATCATGGAGCATATGATGGAGGGCATTTAAGGGATTTGTGTGTATGTGGACGATGTTATCATATGGTCCATGACCCCCGAAGAGCACATCTCTCGTCTCCAGCAGGTATTCCGCCGTGTCCATGCCAATGGCCTCAAGCTGAACAGGGTCAAATGTTGCTTTGGCATGTCGACACTTAAGTTCTTAGGTGACCAGATACCTCAGCAGGGTGTGCGCCCGGACACAGACAAGGTCAAGGCCATCGAAGCCATGAAGACTCCTGAAGACAAGAAGGCGATGCTGCGCTTCGTTGGCATGGTAAACCTTTTTGGCAAGTTTATCCCAAACCTGGCCTCACACACCACGGCCCTCAGACACCTGGTGAAAAAGTCCACTGCCTTTGAGTGGCAGGCAGTTCATCAAACAGAGTGGTTGGAGCTGAAAGCCAAGCTCACCACTGCACGTGTATTGGCAATTTTTGACCCTGACAGGGAAACAAAAATCTTGACAGATGCGAGCCAGGACGGCATCGGCGCGGTGTTGCTCCAGCGCGATGACACCTCATCCTGGGCACCCATTGCCTACGCATCATGGGCGATGACATCCACCGAGCAGCGGTACACCCAAATTGAAAAGGAAAGCCTGGGCCTTCTCACTGGAATTCTCAATTTCCACGATTATGTCTCTGGCCTGCCGATGTTCACCTCGAGACGGACCACAGGCCTCTGGTCCACATTATCCACAAGGACATGAACGACATGACGCCCCGGCTGCAGCGAATCCTCCTCAGACTCAGAAGGTACGACTTTGAACTCGTGTACATGCCTGGCAAGGAGCTCATTACTGCGGCTGCCTTGTCCCGCTCCATAACCTTGCCTGCTGACCTGCCAACAGATCGAATCACAGGTGCAGCTTTGGGCCAGCAACCTCCCAGCGTCAGATGAAAAGGTGATTTGCATTCGCGACGAGACAGCCAAAGACCCTCTTCTGCAGCGTGTCATGCGCCACCTCGCCAATGGCTGGCAAAAAGGGCAGTGTCCTCAATTCTTCAATGTGAAGGACGACCTGATGGTGGTTGATGGCATCCTCCTCAAGCTGGACCGCATTGTCATTCCACTCAGTCTCCAGAGCTTGGGCTCTGGCAAATCCACGAGGGATATCTGGGTGTCGGGAAGTGCAGGCGCAGAGCCAGGCAGGCTGCCTACTGGCCTGGGATTAGTCAGGACATCGCGAATATGGTCCTCAACTGTCCGACCTGTCAATGCTTCCAGCCAGCACGGAGCAAGCAGACGCTTCGGCAGCACGAAATCGTGGCCTCCCCATGGTCCAAGGTGGGCATCGACCTCTTTCACGCCAATGGTCATGATTATGTGTTAATTATTGAATATTTTTACAACTACCCAGAAATCGTGAAGCCTCACATCCAAGACCGATATCAAGGCCTGTAAGGAGACATTCTCCAGGCATGGTATTCCACTCACTGTCATGAGTGAAAACGGTCCTTCTTCAGCAGCCAAGAGTGGTCAAGATTTGCCCAGTTATATCAGTTTCATCACGTCACTTCCAGCCCACATTACCCACAGTCCAACGGGAAGGTTGAGAAAGGGGTGCACATAGTGAAGCAGCTCACCTGCAAGGCCGCGGATTCTGCTTCTGACATCAACCTTGCGCTGCTTGCATACAGGGCAACCCCTCTGTCTACCGGTATGTCACCGGCTCAACTCCTGATGAACAGGGACCTGTGGACGACTCTTCCAGCCATACACTTGCCCTACCTGGATCACCTCTCGGTGCTGCAGAAACTCAGGGACCGGCAAAAACAGGGCTATGACGCTCATGCCACCAATTTGCCTGTGCTATCCCCAGCAGATGCTGTTCGGATCAAGCTACCTGATGGAGGCTGGTCAGGTCCAACTGTTGTTGTTCGACAGGCTGCTCCTCGATCGTACGTTGTGCGTATGACTGATGGCTCTGTTGTGCAGCGAAACAGATGGGCACTGCACACAGTTGCCCGGCCGCAATTCATTACTGTGCTTGCAGCACAGATCTTCACCATGTGCTGAGTGCATAGACTGGTTAGGATAGGCATAGGTCTTTAGTTTAATCTAACATTCATCGTTATTTCCATCTGTTATTGTGCCTCGAACCACGAGGCCACCAGTCAGGCTTCAATCCCGCCTATCAAGGCGTAGTCGTTCCCACCGCCACCTCTCCGGACGTCGACCAGGATCAGACGCAAGCCCCAGAGTCTGAACTTATGAACATTTGTTTCATTTTCTATGTTCTGTTTTCGCACATTAGACACCTGTTTTCACATGTACATATGTTCCCATCTGCCATTGTATGTAAATAAGTTAGTTTTTCGGCCTACACATGTAAATACTTTCACATATGCTACAGAAAAACATTTCAAAAGGGAGATGTCATAATATACACACCAGTATATCATGGTGCAGACACACACACTGATTAACACACAGCAAGACCAATCAACACACACAACACCGCAGCCAATCACCAGTTAGAGCACACTCACTATAAAGACAGAGGGCACCAGTTTTCCCGTTCATTCGGGATGCAGCCTCTCAGAAGGACAGAGCTCACAGCTTGCAGCACAGATCTCCATCATGTGCTGAGTGCATAGACTGGTTAGGATAGGCATAGGTCTTTAGTTTAATCTAACATAGTGTTGACCCACAGTGAAAGTATGTTCAACAGTTTCTAGCTTAATAAAATAGTGTTGTACTATTTCAAGTGTTGGTAGCCTGTATGTGTTACTGCTGAGGTAAACGCAGTCTCCATGGATCCAGTGTACCCAACACATCAGTCATGATATGCAGACATGCACATAATGAGATACAGACAAGCAGCTAATGAACACAGAGAACAGGACGTAACCAATCAGCAGACAGAACACTTGGGGGTGGTTTCCCACTATAAAAGGCACGAGGCACTCACACTCCATTTCTTTCCACTGGGGACATCTACAGAGTGTCAGGTGTATATATCACATAATATAATACCTAAAGCACGTGGCTAAGAGCTGGTCTGGTTCAGTCAGACAGAGTAATCACACTTAGGTTAGCAGAGAGTCGAACTCACAGAGAACTGTGCTAACCGTGTGACAGGTTCAATAAATCGAATTGAACTAACTTCACGGTCTGGAGAATCTTTCAGTTAAAGCTGCACCCAGTTGCAGCCCGTGTTATCTCAGTGTGCTTAACACGACTCCCAACACATCGGATTCACCCTCCTGCGCTGCCCAGCATTATGCAAAGCAACTGATCTCGGGATTTCCGGAATTGCCCTGTCATCATTTGGATCGTGCATCAGGACGCCAGGAAGTTTAGAGCCTTTAAGGTGCTAAATAATTTACTCATTTCCAGGGCAATACATCAAATTGGCTTACTTTGAAAATGAAAAATCTCATGGGTAACACGTCATGACAGATTTGTCAATTCATTTTTCAGGACGTCGCACAATGAATTCAGAAAATGCATTAAACATTTCTGCTTCTGAGCTGGAACTGGGGGAAAGTCTGCCTCTAATATATTTAAACCAGAATCAATGTTCATCGAGCACAAGTCAGCTATTTAAATTCAGAATAACACACAGGTGTGACTTTGAGCTGGCATTGTAAATTAAGAATAACAGCTATAAAATACAGCTTGCTCTTCGTGGTAAATTGCACACCGGTTTTTAAGTCTAAACCATATTGAAGTTCAATCAAGTTCAGAAGCGATTTCTTGAGGCAATACTGCAAAAACAAATAATCTGGGGCCCAATTCTCCGGAAAGATTTCGAAATGTGTTAGCGAGCGGGAACTGCCGCAGGTTTCCTGGCATTCGTGGCGCAGGGGTTAGCATTGCTGTCTCGCAGCGCCGAGGTCCCAGGTTCAATTCTGGCCCTAGGTCACTGTCCGTGTGGAGTTTGCACATTCTCTCCGTGTTTGCGTGCGTTTCGCCCCCACAAGCCAAAGATGTGCAGGGTAGGTGGATTGGCCATGCTAAATTGCCCCTTAATTGGAAAACAAATATTTGGGTACATTAAATTATTTAAAAAAGAATTAAAAGTTTTATGGCGTTCAACTGGCGAGGCCATAATGCAATTCAATGTTAATTGGTCCACTTAACGAGATCCCAGAGGCTTCACATGCAAATGAAGGCTTACCAGCTGATTCACCGGGATCACACTCGCCAGCCTCCTGCTAATAAGTCGAGCAGTACTTTATCAGTACTTGCACAGCCAAACTCACTGCCATGGCGCCAAGTCGACTGGACCATGGGAGGTTCCTAGATGCAATGGGGGTGAGGAAGGATGTCCTATTCCCCCGAGGGTCCCGGATGGTGAGGCACAAGGCAGCCAGTGCCGGCTGGGATGAAGTGGCAGCTGCTGTCAGCTCAGGAAGCGTGACCTGGAGGGCCAGCCTCCAATGCCGCAATAAGGTCAACGACCTAAACTGGGCAGCACTGGTGAGTTGACACTGCCACCCACCACCCCAGGAACACCCAAACCCCACAATGTGACCAGCCCCCCCCAACACTCTATTTGCCCCCAACCCACCCTTCACCAGTTCAGCCTCTCCTGTCTTAACCCCCTTCCTCCACACCCCTCCCACCACCCTCCCCTCCCTTCACCCCCACTCCCTTCCACCCCCCCCCAGTACACTTTACCCCAACCCTCCCATCACCACAACCCTCCCTTCACATCATCCCCCCACCCCCACCAATGTGAACCGCACATGTGGCTAACGATGCCCTCTCTGTGTCTCCACAGGAGAAGCTCTCCCAGAATCGTCCCAGGAGAGGGCCCAGACCAGCAGAGGTGTGGCAGACGTAAGAATCCTCACCATCTTCGAGAACGGGCCCTGGAGGTTACAGGGGTGGCCGGGGACAGACCATTCACCAAAGCGGAGGTGGGTGAATGTCGCAGTGGTGAGAATCTACCAGGCCCCACCCAGATGGACTGTTACTTGTGAGTTGTAATTGCCATGCCATACAGACTGACCCATCCCTCCCACTACCACAAGTTCATTCACCAGCAGGTCCTCCAGCCGAAAGCGCCAGCCCATCCTGGGTTGGCCCCCTCCCCTGCCTCTCATAAGACCACCTTGGGCGAGAGTTCCAAGGATGCCACAGTCGATACTGTCATCCCCACCCTCCACCAGCACAGACATACACACCTCGGTGAGCAGCGTTAGTGGGCAGGCTTCTGGGGCACAATTTGTCAAGCACCACACTGCTGCTGATGTACATCAGGTGGAAGCAGGAACTCCCAGGCGAGACAGCAGTCGGAGGTCTGCTGGATCCCAGAACACAGCTGGGTCCCAGCCTGTGCTGAGCCTGTGGAAGAGGTCATCAGGGAGCGGCCGGGACATCCAGAAGGAGATGTCAGCGACACTCCAGTGGATCCATAGGCAATTGTACGGGTCCCAGAGGCTACGGGCACCGGAGATGTCGCTGGCAATGCTTGGCACCAAGGCCAACACTGCTAGGCTGGCGACCGTATTGGGGGGCCTGGTGCATGATGTCAGCAGCATGAGTGAAGGTGTCCAAGGCATTGCACAATCATGGCTGAGGGCCCTGGTATTTGTCCGACACAATCGGGGACATGGCGCAGCGCCAGGCTGACCTTGATGAGGTGCTGCAGGACATGACCCGGTCTCAGATGGGAATGGCCGAGGCGCAGTTGCAGGTAGGCATTGCAACTGAGGACCAGTTGCAGGTGGGCATTGCTGAGCCCCTGAAGAGCATGTCCCAGTCACCGAGGAACAGAGCTGAGGGCATCGACACTATGGTGCAGACAATGGGGAGTCACCAGGACTGGCAGAGCCAGATGATGCAGGGTGAATGCCAGGGCCCTATGGGCACCAACTGGGAGGAGTGGGTGCTGGGTGGCAACCCCTACCCATCCCATGGATTGGCGACGGTGGCCACCAGCTCCCCTGAGTTCCACCCCTATGATGAGGCCGAATCTCACAGCCAACACCCCAAAAAGGGCGGCACAGCTGCCGACAAGTGCGCCGGGGCCCTCTGGCCTCAGAGCCCCCATAGGATGACCGCCAGGGGCATCGAAGGCAACGGGACATGGTAAGCAACTGGCTGCCTCCACCTCTGATATGCATCCTGGGGATACACCTGGACGAAGCGTAAGAGCACGGAAGGTCAAGTATATTGAGGCCACTGAGGGTGGGACGAGGGTAGGTGAGGGATAAGGAGTGGAGTGTGCATTGGGGGAATGAGGCGGCATTGTGGGGGAGAGGGAGAGAGGGCGGAGATAGTGTGGTGACACTGACGTGATCAGGGGGCAATGGTGTACACTTGTACGAGGAACATTAAAATATCACCACCACAACCAGTATGATGCCTCTGACTCTTTGTTCCATGATGCAGGCCATCCACCAACCCCATGCCACAACCCACCATACATGGGCACCCACCTCTGCACACCCCACCGAGACACCCTGCCCACGCACACTCAGCCGCGAACATGTGCCTGGGGCTGGGGTCCATCCTCTGGTGATCGAAGGTTGCCTGCTGCGTCTGTGGTGCTGCCTCCAGCCCGCATAGCAGCCCACCCCAACTGCAGCTGCACCCCCCCTCTCTGGTTGCCCTCACACCCCCTCCTGAGCACAGGGGTAGCATACCCAGTGCCTCCAGGCTCACTGCCTGTGAGCGAAGATGGCTGCTCACCTCCTTGGGTCCCGCAGCAGCCCTTCGGCCAGGTTCACGTTTTTCAAAAGGAATACTAATCAGCGCCAGCATGAGCACTTGCTGGGGAGGCCGCTGACTCAAAGGACATCGGGTGGCTCCTGTTAATTGCATGGAAATGGGTTTAAGTGGTGATAATTGATTTCTCGACACGCAATGCCGGGATCTCAAATTCACCCCTACAAGGTTTGCATCACAAACGGTTTGGCACCCGGCACGGTTCTCGTTTTCGGCCTCTTCCGATATTCACCGGCTTTGTTGCGCTCAAGTAAGAGCGCAACAAGGCCGGAGAATCGCGCCCTTGGTCTTTATCACGTGGCTGAATTATGGGACCTTGCTGGGTGCAAATTGTTTGCTGCATTTCACACATTATAGCACACTTCAAATGTACTTCATTAGCGAAAGCACTTTAGGATGCCTGAAGTTGTGAACAATGTTGTATAAAGGCCATTTTTGGAGGGGAAGAAACACACTCCTGTCCCCCCCCTCCCCCAGTCCACAACCACCATGAGAGGGAAAAGACCTGAGGGGGACCGCTGGACATCTGGCCTCTCATCACAGCTGAGCAACAGCATTGGATCTGATCGGTGGGCCCGAGGAGAGGACAGGCACCATGGCGGAGGTCGGCATCGGGCAAGCTAATGAGATGATGTTGAGTTGCGGTTCCCCATGGCACATGTGTCGCCAACCCACCACCGCCCAGAAAGGTCTTGCAAGCCGCTGCAATGGTGGTCTGTGCCCCAATGCCATCTCCTGGTCATCCCCTGTTGCTCACCCCTTCCCCCGCCAGCCTAGCCAGTGGCAGGGCCAGCAGCCCATGGTCTAACCTCTGCATGTTCTACCTCCTCTCTCTCCCTAATCAGCCATGGTGCCTGTTTCCCGATTTTTAAACCACTAATGAAACACGCTGTCAGTAATTCCACCCAGCGGAGGTGGAGCGTCGCGAAGGCCCCTGAGAATACCGGGTCAGGTCCATGAATGATATGCGGTTGGTGTTTACTGTACATGGGGGGTAGAATGCATAAGACGCCATTGTCGAGGCACAGGAGCATGGCATTCTGGTGTGTGCCCGGCGTCTGCCATGATTTTGGCATCACGACTGATTCTCTGCCCAATCGCGATGCCGGCATCTGCCAACAGAGAAGCCCACCCATGATTTTTGTTCACTTCAACTTGCTCGAGGGTCTGAACAAAATACATTGTGGTCCAGCACTAAACACAAGGGCTGCACTTCAAGAGATACCAGTTTCAGATATAAATTGAAGTTGTTATGAGTATTTCTTAGAGATGGAACTAATCATCATGTGCTGGTGACTGAATTATTTTCAGCTATCTTAGTGTCAATGTGGTCAAAGCTTTCTAGTCTGTTTGCAGATGGGCAACACGTGTTCCACCCACATCTCCGTTATTTGAGAAGTAGATAAGAAAGCAGCACACACATTGCACAGCACGAGTATGTAGAGGTCAGTCTGCAGTGCAAGAGGAAACTGGAAGGATAACACAACCGAGGCACGTGTCAGATTGAAATCTAATTATACAGTGAAACTGAAGCATGTGTGGGAGAAAACAGAATTTCCACAAGCAGAGATAGTTCTACAGAAATGAGACTCGGTTGGAGATCTATCGGGTTCCATGTTGCATGCAAATCATACCACAAGCACAATATTATTCGGTGTTACATTTAAAGTATATTTTTAAACTACGATGGCGAACTTCAAAATAATTATATATTTGACTTGGAACCAATTGCAAGATAATTTAAACATTATAAAACAATGTCAGTCATTGTCTTTTTTCTCATGTGACAACACTAATACAGGAGTATTATTTGTGAAGAATCACAAGACCTAACAATATTGGACAATCGCGTAACAAAAACTGTAGGCGTGTATTTTTAGACGGCGGAGAAGGCTCGACAGTGGGATTTACCGACCCCGCCATTGTCAACGCGATTTTCTGTTGACTGCAACCCTCGTTGCCGGGAACCTGTGCACCGGCGTGGGACGGGGCTATCCTGCCGGTAGATCGAGCCCTGCTTTTCTAAATCTTTGGATGCGATCTAATGAAATGTTTTGTGTCATTTGTGGCAGGTTTTGTTTGGAATTTCCCGCCAGCTCTGTCAGTGAGTTTCGCACCGCTATCTAAGCACACTTAGTCACTAGTCGCCCAGCGATCTGCGGGCGGGCAGTGCCGTGGGGGCACTCTTTCCCTCCGCACCGGCCTCTGTAGGGCTCCGTCATGGCCGGCGCGGAGAAGAAACCCCCTGCGTTTGCGCAAGAACACGCCGGCGGTTCTGCGCATGCGCGGGATCACGGCGGCTCTTCGGCACCAGTTGGCGCAGCGCCAACTCCTCCGCCGCCGGCCTAGCCTCCTGAAGTGCGGAGGATTCCGCAACTTCTGGGTGGCCCAACGCCGGAGTGGTTCGCGCCTTTCTTGGCGCCGGCATCGGGCCATCGCGCCAGAATTGGGGAGCAGAACTCACTGGCCTGACTGGCTCCTTAGGTAATGGCCAGACATTTTGAAAAGGTGCCCTGATTCCCCCCCAACCCCGCTCGGCAATGTCACACACACACACACATGGGGAGTACCCCCCCCCCCCCACCCCACAAGTGAGGACACACCACTATGGGGTCACTGGATACTCCCCCTTTTTTAGGTCTTTCCAAGCCCCCTTTCAGGCCCCACCTATTCAGGACCCCGACCTCTCAGAGATCCCTTCACTCCTGTCCTGCACCCTGTCCCACACTTCATTCCACTCCCACCCTGTCTTCATGGACATGCCCCCCCCCCTTCAGACCCTGACCCTTGACAGTGCCACCCTGGCACCTGGGAAATCTGGCTCTGCCACCCTTGCACCCCTTAGAATGCTCCTGATATCCTGGTACTGAGACAAATGAACCCCAGCTGTAAGCCTACAACCTTTCTTCGTGCTAAATGGGTTGACTTTAATTTTGCTGGCACTCCTTGATACCACACTCAGTCAAATGCTGCCTTGATGTTGTCATGTGAGAGTACCTTTAAGAAATGGGTGTTATTACTGCAGTGATGTCAGAGAGTGGGTGGAGCTGGGCTGTCTGTCAGCTTTTTACATCCGTGTAGGCTGTTTGCTGCAGGGTGTGTTTTAGTTTTAGTTTTCAGAGCTGGATAGCTGCAGTCACAGCAGAAGGTGTATGAATCTCTCTGTAATCTAAAGACTGTAAATCGATCCTGGTGATTTCAAACTAATAACAGTAGTGACTTTAACCTGATGTGCTTCTGGTAAAAGGTGTTTTAAGTCTTATGGATGTTAAAAGGAAAGCTTAAAGGATTACTTAGTGTTGTATTCTTTGGGGGTTGTATTTGAATTAATGGTTGCTAAGATGTTCACTGTATGTTTTAAAAAAGTTAACATGAGTTTATAGAATAAACATTGTTTTGCTTTAAAAAATACTTTTCTATTTCTGCTCTACCACACCTGTAGAGTGGGCCGTGTGCTCCCCATACCACAATCTAGTAAAAGTTGTGGGTCAGGTGAACTCCATGATACACTTTGGGGTTCTCTAAACCCTAGCCGATAACAAATTGGGGGCTCGTCCGGGATAAAAGTCTATCTATTGGATTGGCTTAGTGAAATTAAAGACAGTGAGGGGTGAGCATATTGTGGGTGCTTCTCAGGTGTTGTATTTCAGTTTAAGTAGGGTGTGTGTTGTGGACAATGGCTCTTTCAGAGGCTCTGAAGTTTTTGGGGGTGGAGACGGTCACAAGCAGTACCTTACGGACAGAGACTAAAAGCAGACTGTTAGATTTGGCAGAAACATTGCAGTTAACATTACCTGACAAAATGCGAAAAGATGAGGTCATTATGGCAGTAGCTAAGCATTTAAAGTTGCCTGAGATACAGTTTGACTCAATGGAAATGGCAAAAATTCAGTTCCAAATTAAACAAATGGAACATGAGAAAGAATTAAAGCAGCTTGAATACAAAAGTGAAAGAGAGGAAAAAGAAAGAGAAAGAGAAAGAGAGAGAGAGAGAGGAAAAAGAGAGAGAAGAAACGAAAACAGAAATAATAGCCCTAGCAGAACAAAAAGAAAGAGAAAGGGAGATACAGATCAGGGAAAAAGATAACAGAGACAGTTTGAACTTCAGAAAGTGGCCATGAAACATGACAGTAACTTAAAATTGGCAGACGTATAGGGAAACGTACAGTTGATGGATAGTGCCGAGGATAGTGAGAAAGAGCGTCATAGTCGAAGGCTTGGTGGGAATCTTTTTAAATATGTCCAAGCATTACCAAAGTTTGATGAGAAGGTGGTAGAAGCCTTTTTCATTTCATTTGAGAAGGTAGCTAAACAAATGAAATGGCCACAGGACACGTGGGTATTATTGATTCAAACAAAGCTGGTAGATAGGGCTAGTGAAGTGTTTGCATCACTACCGGAGGAGGTATCTGAGACGTATGAGGAGGTGAAAAAATCCATCCAGGTGCATATGAACTAGTGCCTGAAGCCTACAGACAAAGGTTTAGAAATTTAAGGAAAGAATTTGGTCAAACATACATGGAGTTTGAAAGGATCAAACAGAGTAATTTTGATAGGTGGATAAGGGCTTTGAAAATAGACCAAAAGTATGAAGCTCTCAGAGAAATTATACTTTTGGAGGAGTTTAAAATTCAATTCCTGATGTAGTAAGAATTCATGTGGAAGAGCAGAGGGTTAAAACTGTGAGATTAGCAGCAGAAATTTCAGATGATTATGAATTAGTTCATAAATCAAAGCTTGGTTTCCGACATCAGTTTCAGCCTGTGAGGGATAGAAACTGAGGACATGAGAAATACTCAAGTGGTAAAGCTAAAGGTGATCTGATGGGAGATAATAAGGAGAGTGTACCTCAGACTAAAAAATAAATCCAGGAGGGTGGAAAAGAAATTAAAAGTTTCAAATGTTTTCACTATAATAAACTAGGCCATGTAAAGTCACAGTGTTGGTGGTTGAAGAAAATCATTGGGAAGGCTGATGTGGTAAAACTGGATAAGACAGTGGGGTTTGTTATAGGTGGTAAAGGAAAGCCCAAGTGAAGCGAAGGAGTTGCAAAAGATTGTACAGCCTGATCAAAAGGTGATTGATAAGAAGGTGCCAGATCTCTTTAAAGAATTTACTTGTGTGGGTAAAGTTTGCTCATGTGTATCAGGAGAAGCAGGTAAAGAAGTCACAATTTTAAGAGATATGGGAGCTAGTCAATCTTTAATGGTAAGAGATGAGGAGTTATGTAGTTTGGGAAGAATGTTGCCAGAAAAGGTGTTAATATGTGGAATTCAGGGTGGGAGGAGTAGTGTTCAATTATATAAGGTAAGGTACTTTGAAAGGGAAGGAGAGAAAAAGGAGGAGGTTTTAATGATTCTAACTCAAAGTGATGAACCAAATCCAGATGATTGTGAATTTGACAGACCTTAAATTAAATTGGAAAATGAGGATGTTCTTAAAAATTGGGATAAATTGTTGAGTTGCCTTCCAGAGGTGAAGAATGGTGAAGTGGTAGTAGGAGTAATAGAGAAACTATCTTGTCCAGGAATATAGTTTATCTTCGGTAATGATATAGCTGGATCGCAGGTGGAGTGATGCCTACTGTGGTTGATAAGCCAGTGGAAAATCAGACAACTGAAGTGTTGAAGGACGAATATCATGGGAATTTTCTGGATTGTGTAGTAACAGGTTAAGACAAGAGGGTCAATCAAAGAATGAAGATGAAGTTGCAGTGCAATTATCAGAAATGATTTTTGATCAGATGGTTGAAAAAGAACAAGAACAGGTGGAGGATGAGGCGGATATTTTTAGTTCAGAAAAATTGGCGGAGTTACAACAGAAAGATATAGAAATAAAACGGATGTATCAAAAAGCATATGTGGAAGAGGAATCTGAGTGTATACCGGAGTGTTATTACTGTAAAAGTGATGTCTTGATGAGAAAATGGAGTCCTTTACATATGCAGGCAGATCAAAAGTGGGCAGAAGTTCATCAAGTAGTATTGCGGGTAGGGTATCTAAAGGAGGTGTAGCGAGTTGCACTGAGGTACCAGTGGGAGGTCATTTGGGAATAAGGAAAACTCAAGCTAAAATCCAGAAACATTTTTATTGGCTTGGACTACATAAAAATGTAGTTAAAGTTTGTCAATCATGTCACACATGTCAAGTGATAGGGAAACCTAAAGCAGTGATAAAACCAGCGCCCTTAATACCCATTCCAGCATTTGAGGAGCTTTTACAAGGGTCCTAATTGATTGTGTAGGACCGCTTCCTAAAACAAAAAGTGAGAATCAATATCTTTTGACTATAATGGATGTGCCTACTAGGTTTCCAGAGGCCATTCCAGTACGTAATATTACAGCTAAAAAGATTGTGGAGGAATTACTTAAATTCTTTACTAGATATGGACTACCCACAGAAATACAATCGGATCAAGGGTCGAATTTTACCTCAAGGTTATTCAAAGACATTATGGATAGCTTAGGAAAAAAACAATTTAAATCAACTGTGTACCATCCAGAATCGCAGGGAGCGTTAGAAAGGTGGCATCAGACATTAAAGACAATGTTGAGGGCTTATTGTCATGATTATCCAGAGGATTGGGATAAAGGAATTCCATTCGTACTGTTTGAAATTAGGGATGAACCTAATGAATCAACCAAATTCAATCCTTTTGAACTAATTTTTGGTCATGAGGTAAGAGGACCACTTAAATTGATTTAAGGAAAAATTGGTGAGTGAGAAATCGGAAATTACATTATTGGATTACGTGTCAAATTTCAGGGAATGATTAAATAGAGCAGGTGAATTGGCTAGACAACATTTAAAAGTTGCACAAAATGTGATGAAATGGGTAGCGGACAATAAATCCAAAGTTCGTAGTTTTGCCTGTGGCGATAATGTTTTAGTATTGTTACCAGTGGTGAGTGAACCTTTAAAAGCAAGGTTTTGTGGACCTTATCAGATTGAAAGGAAATTAAGTGAGGTGAACTGTGTGGGAAAAACACCAGATAGAAGGAAGACTCACCGAGTGTGTCATGTGAATATACTTAAAAGGTACTTTGAAAGGGAAGGAGAGAAAAAGGAGGAGGTTTTAATGATTCTAACTCAAAGTGACGAACCAAATCCAGATGATTGTGAATTTGACAGACCTCAAATTAAATTGTAAAATGAGGATGTTCTTAAAAATTAGGATAAATTGTTGAGTTGCCTTCCAGAGGAAAAACAAACTGACCTGAAAGAGTTATTGATATCACATGGGAAAGTTTGTGGAGATAAATGGGGATGTACTAAAATAGCTATACATGTTGTAGATGTGGGAAAGGCTGTTCTAATGAAACAACATCCATATAGACTTATCCCTTTAAAATTGGCACGGGTTAACAAAGAGATTGAGAGTATGCTTAAAAATGGCATTATTGAAGTGGATTGCAGCCAATGGAGCTCACCCATAATGATGGTACCAAAACCAGGTGGTACCCAATGGTTGTGTATGGACTATAGAAAGGTTAATGCAGTTACAGGAACAGACTCTTTTACTATCCCACGTTTGGAGGATTGCATTGAGAAAGTGGGACAATCAGCTTTTAGTTCCAAACTGGATTTACTTAAAGGTTACTGGCAGGTACCTTTATCCAAAACGGCGACGGAGATTTCAGCTTTTGTGACTCCAGATGGTATATACCAATTCAAAGTTATACCATTTGGCATGAAAAACGCACCAGTTACATTTCAACGGTTAACTAACAAAGTTGTTTCAGGATTACCCAATTGTGCGGTTATACATCGATGATCTGGTAATTTTCAGCCAGACATGGAAAGAACATTTAAAACATCTGATGGAGTTAAAAATAGTACATGTGGTAGGACGAGAAAACGGGATAGCCGATGCTTTGCCACGAATGTGATGAATGAAAGCATTTTCAGTTGGAGGAAGAAGAAAAAAAAGCAATGAACTATATTAATATACCTGTTTGCGTGTGTTGTTTTTTGAAACGAAAGAGTATATTTACTGTGTGCATTTCTTAAAGGATAGTGAAAAGGTGAAAAATAAAACCATCTTGAAGTTGATGGGTTTTTTTCTTGGGGGGGAGGTGTCATGTGAGAGTACCTTTAAGAAATGAGTGTTTATAAATGGGTGTGTATATAAGTATCTGTAGTGAGAGTACCTTTAAGAAATGGATGTTTATTACTGTAATGATGTTAGAGAGTGGGTGGAGCTGGGCTGTCTGTCAGCTTTCTACTTTCGTTTTAGGCTGTTTGCTGCAGGGTGTGTTTTAGTTTTGTTTTCAGAGCTGGATAGCTGCAGTCACAGCCAGAAGGTGTATGAATCTCTCTCTGTAATCTAAAGACTGTAAATTGATCCTGGTGATTTAAAACTAATAACAGTAGTGACTTTAACCTGATGTGCTTCTGGTAAAACGTGTTTTAAGTCTTATGGATGTTAAAAGGAAAGCTTAAAGGATTACTTAGTGCTGTATTCTTTAGGGGTTGTATTATAATTAATAGAATAAACATTGTTTTGCTTTAAAAAATGCTTTTCCATTTCTGCTCTACCACACCTGTAGAGTGGGCCGTGTGCTCCCCAGACCACAATCTAGTAAAAGTTGTGGTTCAGTTGAACTCCATGATACACTTTGGGGTTCTCTAAACCCTGGCCCATAACAATGTCAAGGGTAGACATCGTCGTCTCTGAAATTCTGTTCTTTTCCGTACCAGGGCTGTAGTGTGGTCAGTAACTAAATGGCCCTAGTGGAACTCACACCGAGCATTGGTGAGCAGGTTGTTGCTGAGTAAGTCACACTTGACAGGTGGCTGGTTCCCTTCCCAAAAAGACATCAATAAACCGGATGTGCTTGTAAAGCAATCAGTTTGTCTAGTGCTAGTCTACAAGTGGCAGCTTTACAAATTCTACTTTGTCGGATTTAAATATTCGACCTCCAGGGCATGGGGTGTTAAAAGGTAAAACTTCAGCTACAAAGTACTCCTTCAGTCCAGCTTATGTACTCAAATCCTTGAGTAGAACTGGCTCACTAACGTCTAATTCAGGATTGAGAGTGCAGCCACTGAGCCAAACTGGCTTAGTTTATGAGTGATAAGGTCAGCAATGTGAGTTTGGCAGAGGCAAGTTCAATCAAGGCATTCAAGAGGAGATTATATCTTATAGAATCCCTACAATGCAGAAGGAGGCCACTTGGCCCATTGAATCCACACCAAACGTCTGAAAGGGCACCTTAGCTCGGCCCACTCCCCACCCTATCTTGTAATCCCACCTAACCTGCACATCTCTGGACACGAAGGGGCAATTTTAGCATGGCCAATCCACCTAACCTGCACACCTTTGGACTGAGGGAAGAAACTGGAGCACCCGGAGGAAACCTTTGCGGGCACGGGGAAAACGTGCAAAATCCACCCAAGGTTGGAATTGAATGGATTCCTGGTGTCGTGAGGCAGCAGTGCTAACCACTGAGCTACTGTGCTGCCCATTATTGGAAAAGGAAAGATTTGGAGGGATATGGGGAGATGATTCTATGAATTATTAATTGGTAACTGCTACAAAGCAGCAGGTAGAGCAGAAACGTAATGCTGGCCAATGCTGTAAAATGCCAGTGCCAACACCTGGGAGGATAATGTACGCAGAAGAACGGTTTGGAATTACCATGTTTGGCATCCATTTTCTGTCATTACTGGTTCAGCAACTAATTATACCTGAACAAAAGCATCCAGCATTATTGTATGGTGGGAAGGCAGTGACAACTTTAAAACAGTCCAGCAGCCACTTACAGAGAGGGATGTTCCATCTAATGTTCCTGACTGGTTGCAGGATCAAATTGGAACCTTTGGGGATGCTGAGTGGCCTTTTACACTACTGTTGATTCGGCAGCAACAGCCATTTACCACTCCCTTCACACCAGCACAGCTGATGATAATAATAATAATCTTTATTGTCACAAGTAGGCTTACATTAACACTGCAATGAAGTTACTGTGAAAAGCCCCTAGTCGCCACATTCTGCCGCCTGTTCGGGTACACAGAGGGAGAATTCAGACTGTCCAATTCAGTTAACAGCACGTCTTTCAGGACTTGTGGGAGGAAACCGGAGCACCCAGAGGAAGCCCACGCAGAAACGGGGATAATGTGCAGTCTCTGCATAGACAGTGACCCAAGCTGGGAATCGAACCCGGCGCTGTGAAGCAACAGTGCTAACCACTGTGCTACCATGCCGCCCGGGGGCTGCCAGAACACTAGACGTGAGATGAGTGAGTGCAAGTTGGAGAAAAAAAAAATGAGGACACCATTTTTTAGCTTTTTATTTCATCTTTCCTATTTAATAACAAGACAAGAACGAACTCAAAACACAAGCCAAAATATCCTTAAAAACACAAGAAATCAAAAAAAATGAAGACGACCACAGAAAGTCGAGAGAAAGTAAGACATAAATTGTAGAGGGTTTCCAAAAATTGATTCTTCACATCAGCTTAGACAAAGGAGATTCTAGTGTGAATGGAAGTTAAGCTAGTCAAGGAATTTGCAGAAACTGATAGATGGAAAATTTAACATTTTAGCATTTCGCCTGTGAATATCATTATCTCTCCGTTCTGGGTAACAGGCTGCAGTGACAGATTCCAGGTGACTACCATTGACTATAAATGAGCATTAAATCTATTTGATCCTCCCCACCCCCACCATCCACTTCCCCACTGCTAAGTCCTTTTCGTGTTTCATTCCGTTCAGTTCCATTGAACGTCTCATTTGTCTTCTCGTTTGGGTCCTGGCCTGCTTATGTTTACTCCTTTTCAGATGTGAAAAGGTCCTCTGTGTATTTTCACTATTTTCTGTTTTCCTCAAATGTCCAACCTTAGCAGTTTCTTCCTTTCTGTTGTAGCCATGTGACAAATCATGGGGCTGGATTCCCCGTACCCCGACGCCGAAATCGCGTCCGGCACGGGTCGTCGAATCCATTTCCACGCATTGAAACAGGACCGGCACTGGATCATTGATTCTCCAGCCCCCAAAAAGCGGCATACCCGGGAAGAGCGGCGCATACAGTGCAGGAGGCCATTCGGCCCATCGAGTCTGCACCGACCCACTTAAGCCCTCACTTCCACCCTATCCCCGGAACCCAATAACCCCACCTAACCTTTTCGGACACCAAGGGCAATTTATCATGGCCAATCCACCTACCCTGCAAGTCTTTGGACTGTGGGAAGATGCCACAGAGGAAGTGTGGCGTTTTATGACAGAGAAAAAAACAGGGTGAGTGGCTGCTCTGTGCTCCTGGCACAAAACCTGCCACCGCACATCCATAACGCGGCCCCTCCCCCCCGGGCACGGCCGAACACCCACCCTGCCCCACATGCCAGCACCCATGCCATCCACCATGATGGGTGCCCTCACCACTGAGGCTGGGCTGCATGCGTCAGACCGTCTAACAGTTTCGCTGTTTGTGTTCCCCACCCCAGGACAAGGCCACGCACAACCGCCAGGAGCAGTAGAAGACTGGAGGGGACCAGGTGAACTGCGGACCATGCCCGAGCAGAGGGCCCTGAACATGGTCGCTGGCCCAGAGGCAAGGGTTGTCGGCGAGGTGGAGTGTGATAACGGGCGAGCAAGTGAGATCCCGCAGAGTAGATGTTGCCCATGACACGTGTGTGGGCAACCCCCCCCCACCTCACCCCCCCATCCCCCTCACCGCCCTCACTCCCTCAGCCCCTCGCCCCGCACCCCCCTGAACTCCCTCCCCCCACACCCAGTTCACACCTCATTCCCACACCCCCATCCCCACACCCCTAGATGTCTCCTACAACCTCCATCATGCCAGAGACTATCACCTCGGTTGGGCAAATTAGTGAAGAGGCTTCTGGGCACCACACAGCTGCTCTGGTGGAGCAGGTGGGGGTAGGAACAGCCGAGGGGCCGGAGGGCCGGAGGGCAGGCCGGTCCCAGGAACCAGCTTCTGTCCAGATGGGTCCCGGGCACCTGGAACATCCAGTCCCAGCTACAGTGCAGGTGCAGTCAGCCAGGGACAAGAGGGGATGGTGGCGAGCATCCTGCACCTGCAGCTGCAGGTGGAGGAGTCCAACCGTGTGCAGGAGCAGGGTTGGTGC
Source organism: Scyliorhinus canicula (assembly GCF_902713615.1). Classification (NCBI taxonomy): domain Eukaryota; kingdom Metazoa; phylum Chordata; class Chondrichthyes; order Carcharhiniformes; family Scyliorhinidae; genus Scyliorhinus; species Scyliorhinus canicula. The sequence continues at coordinate 115,515,260 of NC_052158.1, forward strand.
TGGTCATGGGTGTCACCCAGACCGACACCACATGGGTGGTGTCTTCGGCAGAGGCAATGGGGGCGATGGTTTTGGCTATGGATCAGCATGCCCAAGGCCGGGGGCATTCTGTCCAAGCGGTGGCCAAGGCCCAGACAGGGCTGCCCTTTCACAGGCAGCCATGTGCCAGAGCCACACCTGGACATTGCGGCGGTGCTCCTCAGCGTGGCCCAGTCACAGCAGGCCCTGGCTGGGAACGTCGGCGGCATTGCCCAGGCGCAGACACAGAGGGAAGTGCCCCAATCCCAGAGGGATGTGGCCCTGTCATGGCTGAGGTGGCACAAACTCACAGTGTGGTGGTACAGTCGCAGCACGATGTGATGCAGTCGCAGACGGAAATGGTCCACTTCCTGTGCTCCATGGCTGCCAGCATGCAGTCCTGGCCTCCAGGACTGGCAGCGCCAGGTGGCGGGGGGGCCTCAAGGCATGGCTCTGCTCGCACCCCTGTTACTTGGAGTAGTCCGGGGGCCATTGGGCACCCCGAGGGAGGAGGTGGTGATGGGGCCCGTGCCAGTGACTCCGGTGCATCTGGTGGGCAGCGAGCAGGACAGGGCAGCACCATGCCATCCGGGACACCTGAGGAGCGGCCGGGCCCATCCAGGCCTGGTCACCACTGACAGATGCCAGGACAGTGCCTAGGTGCCAGGTTGCCATGTGGCACTGCCAAGATGCAGGGCTTAAGGGAGCCATGTCGATGAAAGAGGGGTTTGAAGGGGATTTGAAGGGGGTGCATAAAGGGGAGGGGCTGAAAGGGAGTGGAGAGGCCTGAAAGGGTCTATGAAGGGTGGGGTATGAAGATGGGTACAGGGGTGGGGGGCTATGAAGGGTGGAGGGGGTGATGAGAAGCGGCATGAAGAGGGGGTAATGAATGGTGAGGGAATGAAGTGAACCTGATGCAGATACATGGGGTGTGGGGTGCCAGAATGGAGGGGTGAGGGGGGGTCTGAAAGGAGGGATATTGAAAGAGGAGTTGGCCTTAAGTTTGGGGGCCCTCACTGACCCCATAGTGGGGTCTGCTCACTTGGGGTAGGGTTACATCAGTGACTGCCAGAGGGTTCTGAGGAATAAGCTTGGAACTGGAAGTTGGAGGGTGTGAGGCGGTAGCCAATGGATTGGTGGAACATGAGGGGTTGGGAACTGAAAGGTATCAGGTGGGACTGATGCCAAGAGGAGAAAGGTAGTAACTTACCCTTGCAGCTCATAGGAGGTGATTCATCTTCGTCCTACATTGGACGGCAGTCCTCCTGGTCATGCTGTCAGCACTCACTGCTGCTGCCATTGCCTCCCAGGCAGCATTCATTACCGTGTTTCTGGATCTCCTCCCACCTGGGGATTACCGGGTGCCCCCCCCCCCCCCCCTCCCCCCTCTATATTGTCCAGAAGCCTGGCCAGAACAGCATTCACAAATCGAGGAGCAGGTCTCCACACTGCCATCTTTCTGGCTTCGCTGGCAGTGACTGCTCAGGGACCATTTATATGAATGCTCTAAACAGCTGAGGTCCGAGTCTGTCAAATCTGACATCTGGGGACTCAGGCTTGGCGAGTTTCACGTGGGGACTCATTTTTTGAACAACGTGTGGGTGAGCAGCGATCTCAATTGCGCCCAGACACCCAACGCAAATCAGCCCGTGAAACCTCTCCAAAATGGCACGTGGTCATTTTTCAGCTAAACCGTGCCCATTATGTTATTTGCATATAGTTGATAGCAGGTCATAAAACAACAACATCACGTTGCAGATTGGGTTTAATAGAGAAAATGCAACATCATCAGAAAACAATGGCCATGCTTGACAAACCTGGTCCAATTTTTGAAGTCATTAGAATAGTTGATTGTATCACACATTACAGGTTATTCATGAAGGCCCACCTTCTCAACCTTACCCCTTGCCTGAGGTGTGGTGACCCTCAGGTTAAATCACCACTGGTCAGCTCTGCCCCTCAAGGGGAAAGCAGCCTATGGTCATCTGGGACTATGGCGACTTTACCTTACATCATACCCCCACCTGGGAAACCCTGGAATCTGTTGATTGATTATTTTTCCTTAAAGAACAAGGGATTATCCATCTTTCCTCCCCTTCATTCCAGAAGAAGCACCTTTGCTGCTTCAGTATAGATAACAGCTTTTTGCCTAACTGCCCCTCTCTACTCCCCCCACCATCACCCAAGTTGATGTGAACAAAATGACACTATTTCTCCAAGTTTTTACTATAGCACACCATGTTAATGGACTGTTCTTACAAGAAAAATAACCCCTATGCTGGATTTAGAATTTGTGAAGACGTTGGGAACGCCCAATACTGCAATCTGGGGATATTTTAACTTTTCTATAGGAGATTGAATTCACTCTCATATTTCACTGATGCCACGTCCGTCTTGGTTAATCTTCCAATTAATTTAGGGAGGAACTGGTTTTACAGCATGATTTGTAAACAATAGATATCTCAATAAGAAAAAGAACACAAATCGGTCACATTCATTACATATGCAAATTTTAAAAGTCAGTGGCCCATTATAGCCTGAAAACAACATTGTGGATGAAAAAACCTGGGCTGAATCGCAGATCTACTTTATAAAATATCTGGCTTGTTTTATAGACTCAATTTTCTTAACCAGATGCATTGATTATAGTTAATGACAACCATATGAAAGATGGTTTGAGACAAACCTGCATAGCTCATGTCTCAATCACTATTGTAATAAATGTATTAGAATCAGTTGAATACCAGTTTCACAAAACAATAATCAGCCCGCTGGTTCAATCTTTTAAAATGCTTATTTATTCAATGTTCTTTGTAAGACCAGAGAAGTATTAAAGACTAACAAACAGAAGGTATGTTAGCTTTTTAAAACACTGGTATTAAAATATCTCTGTTTATGCGTAGCTTTGACAGACAAACCCAGACGGCCAAAGTTAGCTTCAGTCTGCCAAATTGAAAAGTCTTGTTTAGAAAAGGAGCACAAATCAAGGCAAAGCCGTTTCACCCATTAAACCGATTCATTTCACAAACCATGCATAATTCACTCCGTCATGGACTGTGCACAATCCGCAAAAACATTGATCAGCAAACTCACTGCCTGCTCCAAAAAGGTGATTGCTCTAAAGTTGGAGAATTTCAGTTGGAGAATTTGTGGTTTCAGGCTCCACTCCAGGACTTTACATAGACTTGCACAGAATATACATCACAGAAATAAGCCACTCAGAGCAGCCGATCCATGCTGCTGTTTAGGTTCCACATGAGCCACCTCCCTCCTTAATCACAGTTAACACTCCAGTGCAGTAATAAGGGAAAGCTGCACTATTGGAGATACAATCCCTTGAATGCGATGTCAAACTAATTCCTTTTATGGAAGTAGAACATAGAACATAGAACAGTACAGCACAGAACAGGCCCTTCGGCCCTCGATGTTGTGCCGAGCAATGATCACCCTACTCAAACCCACGTATCCACCTTATACCCCTGACCCAACAACCCCCCCTTAACCTTACTTTTTAGGACACTACGGGCAATTTAGCATGGCCAATCCACCTAACCCGCACATCTTTGGACTGTGCGAGGAAACCGGAGCACCCGGAGGAAACCCACGCACACACGGGGAGGACGTGCAGACTCCACACAGACAGTGACCTAGCCGGGAATCGAACCTGGGACCCTGGAGCTGTGAAACATTTATGCTAACCACCATGCTACCGTGCTGCCCCGAAGTAGTTCTCCAAATGACTGAGCCAACATTTATTCTTCAAATAATGTCACTTAAAGATGATCTATCATTCATGGCGTCCTTCGGGTGCTCCAGTTTCCTCCCACAAGTAATGAAAGACGTGCTTATTAGGTGAATTGGACATACTGGGCATGATTCTCTGGTCGCTGACGCCGAAATCGCGTTCATCGATCAGCTGGGGAATTCCCGTTTGCGTCGAAATCAGGGGCGGCGCTGCTTTAGCAGTGCTCCGCCCCATCGAAAACACACGCTGCCGGGACGGCCTCAGGATGTCACCTGAGGCCCTCCCCCGATGCCCCCCCCCCCCCCCCGATGGGCTGACTCCTGAGGGAATGGAATACTTATCCTTTTTATTTTCGTGAACGGCTGCGGACTGAGTCCAACGCTGCCACAGTCGGGGGGGGGGGGGCGCAGTTCCGCTGGCAGGTGGGCGTTCTTCATGGGCTGGGGAGACTGGTGGGGCGGTGGTCCAGGGTGGCGAGGCTGATTACAGGGTGGTAGTTTTTGGCTGGCCGAGTACACGTGCGGCCGGCGCCATGTTGAACCACGCAGCTGCTGCATTCAGCTGCACCCGGCAATTCTCCGGTTGTATCCGCAGGTCAATCCAGGGGCTTTACGCTGCTTGCCTGCTAGCTCCCCACCAGACAGAGGATCGGTGCAGCTTTTGTGCTGTTTATCGGGCAGAAAACGCCACTGTTCCCACGCTGCCGTCAGCACTTAGTCTTTAAATCGGAGAATCCAGCCCCCTGAATTCTCCCTCAGTGTACCTGCACAGGCGCCGGAATGTGGCAACTAGGGGATTTTGCAGTGTTAATGTAAGATTATTATTATTATCATATTGCCGTGCCTGTCATCTTACTGGTGCAGATTGTCTGCTGTGTTTCCCTGCATTCCATTACAGCGACACTTCAAAAGATATTTAATTGCTTGCAAAATGGTTGGAGATATCCTGGAATCATGGAAATAATCTGAAATTTAAAGCGTTTTTATTTATTTATTATCATCTTTCATTCCAAATAATTATTCAATATTCTCCTAAATGATCCAATAATCTCTCCGTCAACCATCCCCTGTGACAATACACTCCTTGCTCCAACAATCTACTGTGTAAAAGTACAGGAAGACATTAGTAAACTGGCAGAATGTATTTGACAAATGGACGACAATAGAGATAAGTGTGAGGTGGTACATTTTGGTAAAAAGAGTAAGGAAGCGACATATTCCTTGGAAAATAAGCATCTACATGTGGTAGAAGTGCAGATGGATGTAGCAGTGCAGATGCACAAAATGTAGCGACGCATGAGAATAATTCGGTACATTAAAAACAAAGTACTGGGATTCATTTCTAGAAGCACAGAATTAAAACACAACAAAACTATGTTAAACTTGTATTGAACTTTGGTTAGACCACACTTGGGAGTACTGTGAACTGAAAGGTTATACCTACCAGGAAGTAAACAGGTTGAGGCTCTTTTCTCTGGAAAAGAGAACACTGATCTGATAGAACTCTTCAAGATTATAAAAGAGTTTGATAGGGTAAACATAGAGATGCTGGGTAGAATTTAATGTTGGCAATGGGAGTCTTGCCCACCAGCTGGAGAACCAATGGGAAATCTGTATTGCCTCCAATGAGAAAAGCCCACTGTATTAAGTGCCCATCAGGAACTTAAATGGCAGGCCTTCTTGGAATTTAGGACCCCCAAGGGGTTGGGGTCAGAAGCCAGCAGCTTTACTTGCCATTGAGAATCATTAATGCACCCACCAGGGGCCTAGGATCACCAAAGAAGCTAGGCCACAGGCGAGTGAGGGCAAGATGGCAATCACAGGTTATTGACTAGAGGGTGAAAGGGCAATAAAAGGGGTTCTCAGCAGGCCCACCTCCATTCCCCATACCTGGTCCCTCAATCAGGCACTGAGTGCTTTTGAAGGAGAAAGTTATCGCTACCTCCCTGGGAACCCATATTGGCTTCCCACATGACAACACACCCACCTGATGCTATTTGAATATCAGTGGCAACGTGATGAGGACCTTATGTAGGCATTAATTCCCTATCTAAATGCCTCAATTAGTGCTCAACAGGAAGGTGGTTTGTGAGCCTTCTCCTCCCACTGCCTCCCCAACCTTCAGACTTAATCAGGCGCAGGCAGGAAGGCAACAGGGTCCCCACCCATACCCTCCCGCATTATTAAATGTCCCCCTCCACATCTCCGAACCCACTGTCAGAGGGGCATTAAGTTCTACTCTATGCTTCCCATTGTAGGAGAAACCGGAAGTAAAGGCCATAAACATTAAATAGTTACTGATAAATTCAACAGGTTATTCATGAGAAACTTACTCACCTAGAGAGTGGTTAGATGTGGAACACCCTCCCACAAGGAATACTTGAGGTAACTAACATTGATACATTTAAGGGGGGAAACTAGGGAGGAATTCAGCTGTTGGAGTGGGCGGAGCTACAGAGTCGAGCGGTGAGTATTTAAACTAGCTACTTCGCGGATTCGAGTCTTTTCGGCGGGAATTCAGCTGTTGGAGTGGATGGAGCTACAGAGTGGAGCGGTGAGTATTTAAACTCGCTGCTTCGCTGCTTAAACAGCGGCCACAGGGTCTTTGGGGATAAATTTGAAGAGTGACATCACAGCAAAGCAGTGACCTGATTGGCTGGTAACGGAAGTGCTCCAATTAGCAGTAGCTGGGAGAAATTGAACTCTTTGTGTGTTGGTAAGTATTGTGATTGGCAAGTAAAATCTTTATTACTTTCACTTATTCATTATTTAATATTATATTTGTTAATTTAAAGTGTAAAAATGGCAGGATATCCCAGACCCGTGTTATGCTGCTCGTGCTCAATGTGGGAGTTCAGGGACGTGGCCGATGCCCCTGACTCCTTCATGTGCGGGAAGTGTGTCCAGCTGCAGCTCCTGTTAGACCACATGATGGCTCTGAAGCTATGGATGGACTCACTTTGGAGCATCCGCGATGCTGAGGAGGCCGTGGATAGCACGTTCAGTGAGTTGACCACACCGCAGATTAGGATTGGTGAGGGAGACAGGGAATGGGTGATCAAAAGGCAGAGAAAGAGCAGGAAGGCAGTGCAGGTGTCCCCTGCGGTCATCTCCCTCTGAAACAGGTATACCGTTTTGGATACTGTTGGGGGAGATGACTCACCAGGGGAAGGCAGTAGTAGCCAGGTTCATGGCACCGTGGCTGGCTCTGCTGCACAGAAGGGCGAGATAAAGACTGGCAGGGCTATAGTCATAGGGGATTCAATCATAAGGGGAGTAGGCAGGCATTTCTGTGGTCGAAACGAGACTCCCGAATGGTATGTTGCCTCCCGGGTGCACAGGTCAGAGATGTCTCAGATCGGCTGCAGGACATACTGAAGGGGGAGGGTGAACAGCCAGTTGTCGTGGCGTATATAGGCACCAATGATATCGGTAAAAAACAGGATGAGGTCCTACAATCAGAATTTAGGGAGTTAGGAGATAAGTTAAAAAGTAGGACCTCAAAAGTAGGACCTCAAAGTAAGTAATCTCAGGATTGCTACCAGTGCCACGAGACAGAGTAGAATTTCAAGAATAGTCAGAATGAATACATGGCTTGAGAGATGGTGCAGGAGGGAGGGGGGGTTCAGATTTTTGGGACATTGGAACTGGTTCTGGGGGGCGGTGGGACCATTACAAATCAGATGGTCTACACCTGGGCAGGACTGGAACCAATGTCCTAGGGGGTACTTTTGCTAACACTGTTAGGAAGGTTTTAGACTAATGTGGCAGGGGGATGGGAACCAGATTAGGAAGTTAGAGGTCAGTAAAGAGGCAGTAAGGTACTAGATAATAAACTCATTGTGACTAAGGGGGAGAGTAGACAGGGAATAGATGATGAATGCAAAGGGACAGGTGGCTGAGGTGCATTTGTTTTAGGCAGATGAATTTAGGGCTTGGATTAGTACCTGGGAATATGATGTTATTGGTATTACTGAGACTTGGTTGAGGGAAGGGCAAGATTGGCAACTAAATAACCCAGCGTATGGATGCTTCAAGAGGGATAGAGAGGGAGGTGAAAGGGGTGGAGGAGTTGCATTACTGGTCAGAGATGATACCACAGCTGTGATTAAGGAGAGCACTATGGAGGATTCGAGCACTGAGGCAATATGGGTAGAGCTAAGAAATAGGAAGGGTGCAGTAACATTGTTGGGACTTTACTACAGGCCTCCCAAAAGCGAGCGTGAAGTAGAGGTACAAATATGTAGACCGATTATAGAAAAATGTAGGAGCAATAGGGTGGTCGTGATGGGAGATTTTAACTTCCCAAACATTGAATGGGACTCATGTAGTGTTGGAGGCCAGTAAGGTACTAGATAATAAACTCATTGTGACTAAGGGGGAGAGTAGACAGGGAATAGATGATGAATGCAAAGGGACAGGTGGCTGAGGTGCATTTGTTTTAGGCAGATGAATTTAGGGCTTGGATTAGTACCTGGGAATATGATGTTATTGGTATTACTGAGACTTGGTTGAGGGAAGGGCAAGATTGGCAACTAAATATCCCAGGGTATAGATGCTTCAAGAGGGATAGAGAGGGAGGTAGAAGGGGTGGAGGAGTTGCATTACTGGTCAGAGATGATATCACAGCTGTGATTAAGGAGAGCACCATGGAGGATTCGAGCACTGAGGCCATATGGGTAGAGCTAAGAAATAGGAAGGGTGTAGTAACATTGTTGGGACTTTACTACAGGCCTCCCAAAAGCGAGCGTGAAGTAGAGGTACAAGTATGTAGATCGATTATAGAAAAATGTAGGAGCAATAGGGTGGTCGTGATGGGAGATTTTAACTTCCCAAACATTGAATGGGACTCATGTAGTGTTGGAGGCTTAGATGGAGCAGAATTTGTAAAGAGCACCCAAGAGAGTTTTTTTAGAGCAGTATGTAAATAGTCCAACTCGGGAAGGGGCCATACTGGACCTGGTATTGGGGAATGATCCCGGCCAGGTGGTTGAAATTTCAGTCGGTGATTACTTTGGGAACAGCGATCACAATTCCGTAAGTTCTAGAATACTCATGGACAAAGACGAGAGTGGTCCTAAAGGAAGAGTGCTAAATTCGGGAAAGGCCAAGTATAACAAAATTCGGTTGGAACTAGGGATTGTGGATTTGGAGCAGCTGTTTAAGGGTAAATCCACATTTGAAATGTGGGAGTCTTTTAAGGAAAGGTTGATTAGAGTGCAGGACAGACATGTCCCTGTGAAAATGAGGGATAGAAATGGCAAGATTAGGGAACCATGGATGACAGGTGGAATTGTGAGACTAGCTAAATTGAAAAAGGAAGCATACATAAGATCTAGGCAACTTAAAACTGATGAAGCTTTGGAGGAATATCGGGAAAGTAGGACAAATCTCAAACGCGCAATAAAGAGGGCTAAAAGGGGTCATGAAATATCTTTGGTGAACAGGGTTAAGGAAAATCCCAAAGCCTTTTATTCGTATGTAATGAGCAAGAGGGTAAATAGAGAAAGGATTGGCCCACTCAAAGACAAAAGGAGGAATTTATGCGTGGAGCCAGAGGAAATGGGTGAGATTCTTAATGAGTACTTTGCATCGGTATTCAACAAGGAGAGGGATATGACGGATCCTGAGGTTAGGGATGGATGTTTAAATACTCTAGGTCAAGTCGGCATAAAGAAGGGGGGAGTTTTGGGTATTCTAAAAGGAATTAAGGTGGACAAGTCCCCAGGTCCAGATGGGATCTATCCCAGGTTACTGAGGGAAGTGAGGGACGAAATTGCTGGGGCCTTAACAGATATCTTTGCAGCATCCTTGAGCACGGGTGAGGTCCTGGAGGACTGGAGAATTGCTAATGTTGTCGCCTTGTTTAAGAAGGGTAGCAGGGATAATCCAGGGAATTATAGACTTGTGAGCTTGACGTCAGTGGTAGGCAAACTGTTGGAGAAGATACTGAGGGATAGGATCCATTCACATTTGGAAGAAAATAGACTTAACAGTGATAGGCAGCATGGTTTTGTGCAGGTCTTACAAACCTAATAGAATTCTTTGAGGAAGTGACAAAGTTAATTGATGAGGGAAGGGCTGTAGATGTCATCTACATGGACTTCAGTAAGGCGTTAGATAAAGTTTCCCATGGCAGGTTGATGGAAAAAGTGAAGTCGCATGGGGTTCAGGGTGTACTAGCTAAATGGATAAAGAACTGGCTGGGCAACAGGAGACAGAGAGTAGTGGTGGAAGGGAATGTCTCAAAATAGAGAACGGTGACTACTGGTGTTCCACAGGGATCCGTGCTCGGAATACTATTGATCTGGAGGAAGGTATAGGTGGTCTGATTAGCAAGTTTGCAGATGATACTAAGATTGGTGCAGTTGCAGATAGCGAGGGGAACTGTCAGAGAATACAGCAAAATATAGATAGATTGGAGAGTTGGGCAGAGAAATGGCAGATGGAGTTCAATCCGGACAAATGCGAGGTGATGCATTTTGGAAGATCAAATTCAAGAGTGGACTATACGGTCAATCGAAGAGTCCTGGGTAAAATTGATGTACAGAGAGATCTGGAAGTTCAGGTCCATTGTACCCTGAAGGTGGCAACGCAGGTCGATAGATTGGTCAAGAAGGCATACAGCATGCTTGCCTTCATCGGACGGGGTATTGAGTACAAGAGTCAGCAGGTCATGTTACAGTTGTATAGGACTTTGGTTAGGCCACATTTGGAAGACTGCGTGCGGTTCTGGTCGCCACATTACCAGAAGGATGTGGATGCTTTAGAGAGGGTGCAGAGGAGGATTTTGCCTGGTATGGAGGGTGCTAGCTATGAAGAAAGGTTGAGTAGATTAGGATTGTTTTCGTTGGAAAGACGGAGGTTGAGGGGGGACCTGATTGAGGTCTCCAAAATTATGAGAGGTATGGACAGGGTGGATAGCAATAAGCTTTTTCCAAGAGTGGGGGTATCAATTACAAGGGGTCACGATTTCAAGGTGAGAGGGGGAAAGTTTAAGGGAGATGTGTGTGGAAAGTTTTTTACGCAGAGGGTGGTGGGTGCCTGGAACGCTTTGCCAGCGGAGGTGGTAGAGGCGGGCATGATAGCATCATTTAAGATGCATCTGGACAGATAAGGGCAGCAGGGTAGCATGGTGGTTAGCATAAATGCTTCACAGCTCCAGGGTCCCAGGTTCGATTCCCGGCTGGGTCACTGTCTGTGTGGAGTCTGCACGTTCTCCCCCTGTGTGCGTGGGTTTCCTCCGGGTGCTCCGGTTTCCTCCCACAATCCAAAGATGTGCGGATTAGGTGGATTGGCCATGCTAAATTGCCCGTAGTGTCCTAATAAAAGTAAGGTTAAGGGGGGGGGTTGTTGGGTTACGGGTATAGGGTGGATACGTGGGTTTGAGTAGGGTGATCATGGCTCGGCACATCATTGAGGGCCGAAGGGCCTGTTCTGTGCTGTACTGTTCTATGTTCTATGTTCTATATATGAACGGGCAGGGAACAGAGGGAAGTAGATCCTTGGAAAATAGGCGACAGGTTTAGATAAAGGATCTGGATCGGCACAGGCTGGGAGAGCCGAAAGACTTGTTCCTGAGCTGTAATTTTCTTTGTTTTTGTTCTAAACTCATAAGGGAGAAAGGAATAGGAGGATATGTTGAAGAGATTAGTAGACAAAGTTTGGGAGGAGGTTTGTGGGACACATTAACACTGGCATAGACTATAGGGTCAAATGATTTGTTTTTAGGTTGTAAATACCATGGAAGAATACATAAAGCAATTTCTCTGAAGTTCACTTTTCACTGTAGTGACAATTTTAAATTAATAACCCTATCACCTATTGCCTAACCGAGGAAAATAGACAATCCCATCCATCAACCAACTTTCTGTGACAATCGATCCCTATAAACAACCTTGCCAAATGCCTCCTGAAAATCCATGTACATAACATTTATTGTATTCTCTTTATCTATGGGAATTCGATATAGAATCACTACAGTGCAGAAAGATGCCATTTTGCCATTGAGTCTGCACCTTCCCTCTGAAAGGGTACCTTAACTAGGGTCAGACCCCCACCCTATCCCCTTAACCCAGTAACCCAACCTAACCTCTAACCTTTTGGACACTAGGGGGCAATTGATCATGGCCAATTCACCTAATCTGCACATCTTTGGTCCATGGGAGGAAATCAGAGCACCCGGAGGAAACCCACCCAGACATGCGCGGACCGGCGCCGGCCGGCAGAGTCCCTTCGACCCCGGCTGGCGCGGCGCCAAAGGCCTTCCAAGCAGGCCGGCGGGACGCAAACCACTCCGGCGGCGTCCTAGCCCCTGAAGGTGCGGAGGATTCAGCATCTTTGGGGCGGCCCGACGCCAGAGTGGTTTCCGCCACTCCACTGCGCCGTTTCTGCCCGCCCCGCCAATTCCCGGAGAATCCCGCCCGTAGTAACTACAGAGAAAGCTCCCGTTGAGCAATGGCAAGGGCAGAATTTTACAGCTCCTTCCGCCGCCGGGGTTTTCAGGTCCCACTGAAGTTAATGAACTTTTGAACGACTCGCCGCATTTTCCGCACCCACCCCTTCCGTGACAGGGTCATAAAATTCCCCCTGGTAGCTCACTATCAGGCTGAAATCCAACTGGGGCTAAATTCCATGCTCTACTGGAATTCCACATTCTGCTGTTCTCTCGTAACTCACAGCATCAAGTCGTTACAGTCATATGGCTACCCTCGTTATGACTCTGCAAAGAATTTTAAAGACAAAAACAATGGCTTCGTACATTTCGAGGTTACAAAAATGTCCCAAGTGGGTGCTGCAAAAACAAAGTAAGGAGTCACCAGCTGGAAACCAAACAGGAAAAGCAGTTTTATTGACATTGGACAATTGGTCACAGAATCACATTTTAAAACTGTCAAAGACTTAGAAATATGATGCAGGAAACTTTATTTTAATTTTCAAACAGAAGACAAATCATCTTCTGGCCTTCAAAAAACATGAATTTGTTGAATAAATGACTGCAAGTCAATCTCAAGTAGAGATGGCAATATTAGAAACTGAGCACAAGTATACAACTCCTACACAAATCTAACCTCCAATGAGATTACTGTATGGAAATTATTACAGGTATCAGCTGGGTGAATATTTGATTTATCCATTTTGGTGTGAAATTATTTCTTTCATGCAACACAAAGGAATATTAAATTAGTAAGATTGGTAGAGTGCATGTTTAACTTAAGACCTAAAATCAGGGCAGCACAGTAGCACAAGTGAATAGCACTATGACTCCACAGCGCCAGGGTCCCAGGTTCGATTCCCAGCTGGGTCACTGTCTGTGTGGAGTCTGCACATTCTCCCCGTGTCTGCGTGGGTTTCCTCCGGGTGCTCCGGTTTCCTCCCACAGTCCAAAGACATTCAGGTTAGGTGGTTTGGCCATGATAAATTGCCCTTAGTGACCAAAAAGGTTAGGAGTGATTATTGGGTTACAGGGATAGGGTGGAAGTGAGGGCTTAAGTGGGTTGGTGCCAACTCAATGGGCTGAATGGCCTCCTTTTGCACTGTATGTTCTATGTTCTAAAATATTTAATCAACAGTCTGTACTAGCTTATTGACATAGTGATTCATTCCAAACTCTTATTTTATTTCAGACACATTAGTAAAGTGAGACTGATATTTTTCCCAGCTGTTTGTGGACAGGCATTGCGAGCCAGTGACTAAGTGGGAACAAAATTCATCTGCCATACTGGTGACTTTGATATATATCTGCAAATGGACCATGTGATATGTGTCAAACCATGTTAGATTACAGTCATTTGAGGTCTTGTCAACTGATCCCTTTGGATGAAATCTAAACCGTTTGATGTGAGGTGCTATTGTAGTTCTGGGCTAACACGTGACCTTTGTGTAGCCTGCAGCATGTTCCCTGTTCCTTCAGCGTGGAGGTCAGTACGGACCACGGACAACTTTCAGGAACAACATGTGGTTGACCCAAGCGCATTTGTCTCCATTTTAACATCACTTTATGAAAAAGTCTGGACTGATCAGTGTCACTGTAAACTCATTCGTGAAGTTGTGTAGATGCAGACATCGACAAAACTCCCACAGTAACTGATTACCTGAGAGATTGCTCACAACCAATTTCATTTAAAAAGTCTCTTTTTCTAGAACTCTTCTTGTTCCCCAATTTCTAACTATCAGAAGCTGCACAGGACTTAGGAAGCGGCAATTATTATACTCCCCGAGAGTCTTGCTGAATACGAGCTCCCCTGTTAAAGAGGGCGGGGAACCCCAAACCATGTGTAGCTAAACTATATAAAGTCGGCCAGTTTGGTTACCGACATAGACCCAGCTGAGATCTTATGTGCCGTGCAAATAATAGTTATTGTAATAAAACTTTAGTTCCTTCAACAGCTCGGTGTGGACTGCCTTTGTGGTCTGCTGAACTAACCATAAATTAAATTAAACCAGGCTGCATTTAAGGGTGCTTTTGGATGGATAACTAATGCAAGATAAATGGTGTTTCTCATATGCAACAATCTATTGATTTGTTGAAATACACATAGATTTCAGGACACACAGGGTGGGATTCTCTCAGCCCAGGCCGGGCTGGAGAATCGGCGGGCCGGGCGCGAATCGCGCGATGCCGTCCTGATGCCGATTCTTCAGTCAGCGCAGTGCCGGTTGAGGGGGGGGGGGGGGCTCGATGCAGCCCCCCCCCCCCCCCGATGATTCTCCGCCCGGGATGAGCCGAGCGGCCATATAAAAAATCTGATTCCCGCCGGTGATGTCCAAGTGTGGTCTTACCCGGCGGGACCTCGGCGTGCATCCATCTGGGGGCAGCCTGGTTTGGGGGGGGGGGAGGGTATCCGACACTGGGGGGGGGGAGGGTATCCGACACTGGGGGGGGGGAGGGTATCCGACACTGGGGGGGGCCTCTGCTATGGCCAGACCCGCGATCGGGGCCGACCGATCGGCGGGCTGGCCCCTCGGTTTGGGGGCCTCTTTTGCTCTGCTCCGATCCCTGTAGCCCTGCGCCATATTGTGTCGGGGCCGGCGCTGAGAAAGGACCCACCGCGCATTCGCACAATCGCACCGGTTGCACTGCGCATGCGCAGACCCGCAACGCCCGTTTGAAGCCGGTATCGGCAGCTGGAGCGGCGTGGGTCGCTCCGGTGTCATGCAGGCCCGCTGTAGGGGTCAGAATCGCTGCTCCTGGGGGGGGGCATTTTGACGCCGTCGTGAAACGCGACAGCGTTTACGACGGCGTCAACACTTAGCCCCAGGATCAGAGAATCCCGCCCACATTTTCGGTATATTCACAAACTAATCCTTTTGGATCAACCACAAATGGAGCCTCCCAACATTTTGTAAAGTGTAAAGCAGGAGTTGAACACTCACTGTGTTTATGGAAGGCGGCATGGTAGCACAGTGGTTTGCACTGTTGCTTCATAGCGCCAGGGTCCCAGGTTCGTTTCCCGGCTTGGGTCACTGTCTGTGCGGAGTCTGCATGTTCTCCCTGTGTCTGTGTGGGTTTCCTCCGGGTTCTCCGGTTTCCTCCCACAAATCCTGAAAGACGTGCTGTTAGGTAGATTGGACATTCTGAATTCTCCCTCAGTGTACCCGAACAGGCGCCGCAATGTGGTGCCTGGGGGATTTTCACAGTAACTTATTTGCAGTGTTAATGTAAGCCTACTTGTGACAATAATAAAGATAATTATATATAGTGAGCGATTTATGGACCAGTATAATGTGACCAGGTTTCCAGGATCTATCTTTGAAATTTCAAAACCAGAAACAGAAGAAACCTGTCATCAAATTCTACACAAGTGTGGCAGGACAACTATCAAAGAGCTGATGCAGGGGTGGGAACATAGGAACAGGAGTTTAATCGCTCATTCCTGTTCTGCCATTCAATGAGATCATGGCTCACAAGAACATGAGTGACAAAATCTATGGAAAATGTGCAGCTAGTTCGAAATGTTCTTAATTTTTTTTATTACCATTTATTTTTGCCTTTTACATTTAATCCCTATGTCAATTTCAAGGCTCAAATGTAAGGGGAACAACAATTTATACATTGGGGCACGATCCAACAGCCATGATGTGTCAGAAAAGCAGCTTACTGCAGTGCAGCGTAGCTGTTGAAAGCCAGGAGACCCCGCTCCCGGGATCTACTCGGCTCGCAATTCCTTGCAAGATTCAACGCAATCTTACGAGACGTTCCAATGTGAATGCCGCCCACAATGGACGTGATTACATTTTGGCAAATCTGCATGTTAGGGCGAGGCATCTAGCTTCACTCGACTGTGCAGATTCCCGAGGCTTTGGGAGTCAACCCCTTTGCCACAGAGACCTCGGGTGAGTGCCGTTTCGCACTGGTTGTCACAAATGGAGACCAGATGGAACAGTTCTTGTGGGAGTCTTCAAAGGGATCAGACGCCCCCAGCTGCATGCCCTTTTGACAGGGTGGTGCCCTGGCACTGTTGGTGCCACCTGGGTATCCTGACAGTGCCAACTGTGTGGCATTTTTTGCGTGTGTGCGATTGAGCTGGGGTTGCCCAGCATGGATACTGGGGGAGCCAGGGACCTTACCATATTGCGTTTGGCTGGGGAGGGAGGTCGGGAATTGTTCTGGGGGTCTCTGAGTTTGGGATGCCATCTCTTTCTACAATGGGGAGATCGGTGAGCGGGGCTTTGTGTGATCTCTGCTGTGCGTTCCCCATTCAGGCCCTATATTCAACACGTGTCGCGTTGATTGCCATGTGCTTCTTGGCTCTGCGAGTGCTGGGAAACACATGGCTAAATGTGCTCGCCCACTTTGTTCCCTTTTGGGAGAATTGCACCCTTAGTATTCTTGTGAATTGTCCTGATGAGTGCGAGATAAAAAGCTTTGACAAAAATGTGTATTTTTAGAAAAATGAAATGTATATACACCAGAACTGTTTATAAATATGAGAAAAGCCAATAAAAAGATTTTTTATTTTTTTTCAGCAATACAAAAGATATAAAAAACTTGAAAGGGGATATACATAGTTGATGAGCTGCAGCAAACCACCATTAAAAAATGATCCCAAGGAATTTGACCAGCAGTTCTCCCAACAATTGTCAGAACTACTGCTGGAGGCCTGTGAGTAAATCCGGAAAAACTACAGGCCCGATTTTCCCACCGTGTTGCACCTGGAGCAGACTCTGTCACACCAAATGCAGATCCGGTAGCAAAGTGGTTAGCACTGTTGCTTCAAAGCTCCAGAGACCTGGGTTTGATTCCCGGCATGGGTCATGGTCTATGTGGAGTCTGTACGTTCTCCCCGTGTGTGTGTGGGTTTCCTCCGGGTGCTCCAGTTTCCTCCCACAATCCAAAGATATGCAGGTTAGGTGGATTGGCTGTGCTAAATTGCCCTTAGTGTCCAAAAAGGTTAGGTGGGGTTACTGGGTTATGGGGATAGGGTGGAGGTGTGGGCTTAAGTGGGGTGCTCTTTCCAAGGGCCGGTGCAGACTCGATGGGCCGAATGGTCTCCTTCTGCACTGTAAATTCTATGATTCTATCATAACGGGAGAGCCCCAAAATGGGTTTTGCGGTGGACGGCGAGCCACGTGCGATGCATCCGATCCATTATACATGACACGATCTGTAGCATACTTTCACTTGGCACGGTCCAGATCAGCATACTTAAATGAGTCGCTAACCTCATTTAAATATGCACACCCAATTCGAGACCACCAGCCATATCGGCGAGGCCTCAGGCCGACGCGAATTGGCCTCCAGAAATAGACTTCAGACGTGATTGCCACGTCGGGGGGTTCGGAAGTTGTTGGGGTCCCTGGGTGGTTGAGGACAGGACAAACTAGCACCTAGCTGCCTGGCACCCTGGCAGTGCCACCATGGCACTGCAGGGCTGGCCGGTTGGCACAGCCCATGTTCTAGGGACAGTGCTAGGTTGGCACAGCCACGGTGCCAAGGGGCACTGCCAAGGAGAAGGGCCTGAGGGGGACCATGCTCACGAAGGGAGGATGAGGGCGGTATGAATGATGGGTTGTTGAAGGGGCAGTATTAAGGGAGGGGGGCAGTTGTGAAAGGTGGGGGATGAAGGCAAGACCTGAAAGGGTGAAGACCTGAAATGCAGGGGACTGAAAGAGGGTGGCCTTAAAGGTGGAGAAGCCCTCAGCGACCCCATAATGGAGAATGCTTGCTTTGGTGGGGGGGGGAACGATGCCCCGCTGCCAATGGGATGCATGGTTGTGGTGCCGGGCCACCGTCATGGCTGGGTGGTATTGGGCAGCGGGAGGGTGTCATGTGGACTTTTAATGATGCGGGGGAGGCTGCCCCTCCAAGGTCGAGGGTTGGGGATGTTGCCCACATCTGCGGAGAGTGGGTGGGGAATATGCGGGACCCTCAACCCAACTTTGGGATCTGATCCTCCTTTAAAAATGCAGCCCCGATCTCTGAGAAGCCGGTCCTGCCGGAGTCTTCAGTTCCCAAATGCAGAAAAAAATTCAAAGTGAGAAACTCCCCAGGCTCCAAAGAAATAACTGCGTGGGTGAATACAGATCTGGATCACGCCCAAACACCCAACAGGAATCACCCCGCGATTCACACCCAAAGTGACACTTTGGGCGGGATTCTCCGCCCCCCCCCCCCCCCCCCCCCCCCCTCCAGCCACCAGAAATTTCCGCACAAGGTCAATGGACCTTTACATGTTCCAGGTTCCACCCGTGGCAAACTTACAGCGGGTGGGGGTGGAGTGGAAGAATCCAGTCCTTTGTCATTTTTTGGGAAAATTGCGGCCTACATTTTTGCCAACCTTCACCCAAAGTTAGGTTGGATGATGAGTGGAACCTTTGAGGAAATACCCGGTAGATATATTTTAGCATAGCTGAGTTCTTGTCTTGAATGTAGGTGTATTCTACAGGAAGGAATGTGGGCGGTGAACAGTGACCATTAGAACTTTCAAACTGATTTCCTCAATGAAACTAACAGACTTTTCTCATTCAGGCTAAATGTTTAGTGATAGTGATCTTCTCCTCATTAATCAGCATTAAATCAATGTTAAAAAAAAAATCAAGCACTTGGTTAAGTACAGAGAGCAAGGAAACTGAGGTGGGATTTTCTGTTGCGTCAGAAGCGCATCCTCGCCCACAGGTTTCCCGACAGTGTGGAGTGGCCACAATGGGAAATCCCATTGGCAGGCGGCGGGAATGGAGAATTCCACTGCCGGTGAGCACGTGTCGTCAAGGAACATGTGCCTGACGGACCAGAGAATTCCACCCCTGATGTCTGGGCATGTCAAATGCAGCACATGTATAAAGGTGGACCCTGCCCCTGTTTTCTGGTGTCGATGTTAAGTGTTAAAGATTAGACATGGAATATGGGGGTCAGTTAGTTCAGTTGGCTGGACGATTGGTTCATGATGTGGAGCAATACCAACAGACAAGGTTCAATTCCTATACCTGCTGAGGTACCTTCTCAACCTTGCCCCTCGCCTGAGGTGTGGTGACCCTCAGGTTAAAATCACCACCAGTCAGCTCTCAAAGAGGAGGGCAGCCTATGGTCCTCTGGGACTGTGCCAACATTTACATTTGATTTGAGTCAGAATGAGTCAATAAGTCAAACTGGCCAATACACAGTTCTTGGATTCTGAATTCATTCAGTACTCACCTTATTTTTATACAATATGTAATTTGTGACGCTTCTTCTAAAGTGAACAACACACCTGGGCTAGAAAGTTGTTCCCATAACAAACTTTCAAATGCCCGTTTTGAAGCAAATCAGAGTGTTGCATTGCTTAATTAGTTGCTTTAATTAGTTGCTATTCCCAGTAAAAGAGGGCTTTGTTTGAGTTGTAATTTTATCTCTCACTTAACTGATGAGTGATTCACTCATGTTCCAGTCTAAGACCACAACACAAAGACTAGCTGATGACAGACACACTAATACCTGGTTTTTACTACTGGGATTTTGTTATTACCTGCTGGTGGCAAATGGCCTCTGACCTCCATTTACCAAGCAACAGATTGTGCCAAGTAAACCTGTCCAATCTTAAATGAGCAAAAAAAACAGATGAAGGAATTACCTGCTGCCCAGGTTTCACCTCTGTAACCTGCTCATTATTACATAGTGCAAGATAATTTAGTGCAATTATTTCCATCATTATTCTGTTGTGAACGTTTCAACCTCAGAAACTGATGGGTTGAAATATAAAACTAATAATATCCAATTAATTTACTTTTGTTCCTCAACATTCAATTCCCATTCAATGTTATGAACGCACCATAGCACATGGAATCAAATATATTAATGAAGTTTATAGAGTGAAACCAAACTCTTGTCCCGTACACTGGCATTCCTGTCCAACTCACACATCGTCCCACACTTTGTACCCTTG
This sequence comes from Scyliorhinus canicula, assembly GCF_902713615.1. NCBI lineage: Eukaryota > Metazoa > Chordata > Chondrichthyes > Carcharhiniformes > Scyliorhinidae > Scyliorhinus > Scyliorhinus canicula. The sequence goes on from NC_052158.1 coordinate 115,535,383, forward strand.
TTGAAAATGTTGGAAATCTTTATCATTTCGCAATTGTGATAGTTGTAAATCAGGCTGAATCCAATCATTATAGTTAATTTACAATAATAATAAATAAATAAATAATCTTTATTGTCACAAGTAGGCTTACATTAATACTGTAATGAAGTTACTATGAAAAGCCCCTAGTCGCCACAATAACGTATGAAGATTATGATAATTGTACCAACCGGTAACTTTTGGCAAAACAAATGACAAAGAATGAAAGAAAGGTCTGAGATTGAATTCGAGTCTCATTGGTCAATAGTTCAAATCTGATTTTCCTCGTAGAGTTTTGTAGAACAGAATATTGCAGCAGAATCTTTTATCTAAAGGGGTGCAAAGAATAGGACTGAAGTAAAGAAAGTTAATTGCTCTAATCTCATTGTGCAAAAAAGTCTCCTGTAATCTTCCAGATAGAGGAGATAAATTGCTTCCAAAAAGTGTGCAACAAAATCTACAATAAAAAGTTCAAGGATAAATAGGGCAATAATATTCAGTAATGCCACTGGAACATTAAAGCAAAATGTAAAACATTGCAGTTACGAAGGGGTTACCATAACTCATCAGCATCCTACTATCATCAGCCTGATCCCCTGCCCTTAAATGACACCCGAGCCTTTCAGCGAACTTTTGTACCATACTTGCTTATCTTCACTACTTTCATGATAAGAAAGAATTTGAAACACTGGGTAAATGACTGGCTGTAGGCATCACGCATGCCTTGCCACTTCCAGCTGATATGATCTGATCTGAGACCGGTTAGGCAATTCATTGACCTAAATTTATCACTCAACACACCTCAACTCACTTCAAGCGACATTATCATGCTTTGATGAACATGCAACGTAAACCTAGAGTCAGAAAGGTCTTCTCTAATCCAATTCTGTACAGTGGGAGACTATTGTGACTCTGGCCAATGGAACTACACGAATGCTTTATCAGTTAATTATTGTTGAAATAATTTTCTGAAAATAAAATTGTGAATCATCATTAGGTTGAGTTATTGTTAATGGCATCCAGGTGATGGCATATCTAATTTTAAATCCCAAACTAATTGATTAACAATTGTTGAGGAATGAGAGAACAGGGCGGATAGTTTAGATTTAGACATCTTATTAATTTCTTATTTAATACTATTGTTAATTTATTCATGATGATTTTGAACCTTTTATTGAGCACAAACTAAGGGCACAATTTAACACCCAAAAAAGAGTCCCATTTTAGGCGTGTATAGTGGGGAGTTTCTTGGCGCCTACAGCACCGAAAAGACTCCACTATCAAACGGGACTTTTTTTTGGCTTTGCCGAAAATATACCTAATTTCCTGCACCGACAAGCTGATTTCTCTCGAACCCCTCAGACTTCCAGACTCCCTCAAACACCCCAACTTACCTGTTAGGTGGCTCTCGAGCCCCCTCACCTACCTCATAAGGGCTCCCCCGGATACGATCCTTGGCACGGACAACATGGCACCCAAACACCTTGGCACTGCCAGCCTAGCATCCAGGCAGTGCCCCTGTCAGCCTAGCAGTGCAACCCAGACACCTGGACAGTACCAGGGTGGCGGTACCAAGGTGCCAGACTGGCAATGCTAAGATGCCAGATTGGCAGTGCTAAGGTGCCCGGGCGGCAGCAGCAGCGCCGGCCCCAAGGTTGCTGGCGCCCCGGCCAAGCTGAACTTCGGCGCCCTTCGGGGGGGGGGCGGGGGCGGGGGGGGGGGGCGGGGGCGGGGCCGGGGGGGGCAGGGCCGGGGGGGAGGGGGCCGGGGGGTAGGGCCGGGGGGGGGTGGGGGGGTGGGCTGGGGGGGGCCGGGGCCGGAGGGGGGGGGGCCGGAGGGGGGGGGGGCCAGAGGGGGGGGGGGGGGGGGCGGAGATGGGGGGGGGAGGGGGGGAGGGGGCCTGAGGGGGGGGGGAGGGGGCCCGAGGGGGGGGGCCGGAGTGACCACCGGCGAGACTGTTTGTGCGGGGCGGCCTGAGGGAGGACGGCCACCGCGCATGCGCTGGTTGGCACCGGCCCAACTGCGCATGCGCGGGACCCGCACTCCTTGATGGCGCCCCCTAGCACATGGTGCCCCGGGCGACTGCCCGAGTTGCCGGTACCTTGAGCCGGCCCTGGGCAGCAGGAGTGCAAAGGTACCATTCTATCCAGAGCCCTACCACCCAGAGGCCTCCGATGGCCTGGGAGGCCCTCCAGGTGCCGGTATGCTTGATCCACATTTGTGTGGACCAGTGCTAAACAGCACCATGGTGACATCTCTCAGGCACGGGGCAAGGCCGTTTGATCGCGCCCCAAATTTCAGGTGCTATTTATGCTTTTATAGCAATTGTGAATTTTACTAGTTAAGGTTCCCCACAAATGTCAGAGAATAATAGTTTTATTCCAAGGCAAAAGTAATCTCCACATTAAAAAAAGTAATCTCGAAAGTTATCTGAAGACTTTGATATTTTTCATGTCATTCAGTAGAATAATCCTTGTGACTGAATCTTCAACAGTAGCTGCCTATATCTCAGAGAGACAGCAAAAAGAGGTGGACTCGTGGTATGCAGTACACAAGACAACATTGTTCTTTCATGTAAGAAATCTTTAATTACAGACAGGAGAGTTAATTTAAACACAACTAATTTCTCCTCTCAACAACTATCCGGAAACGGAGAGGTATCTTTGATTTGTTTCCTCCTTTGTAAGCAGTGGCATATTTCCCAACACCTCAGTCTGGAGCAATCCAAATTTCTATTATTAACCAACCCCACAATCTGAGATAAGGTGATCTCAAAGAGTTAGTTTATTTGCACACACACACAAACAGCAGAAGCAGGGACACAGTGTTGCCTCCTTTGCATTTATACAGTAATTCAGAGATAGAGAAAATAATTATGTACGGTGCAGAGATCACAGAGAAAATAAAACATGTGGCTCCAGAGGTGTTCCTTCCTAGAGGTCAGCATACTGAAAACTGATATGGTATACATAAAAACATATGGAATAAGTGCGGGAGTAGGCCATTCGACTCATCAAGCCTGCACCACCATTCAATATGACCATGGCTGATCAAACAAATTCAGTATCCCACTCCTGCTTTATCTCCATACCCCTTGATTCCTTTAGCCGCAAGGTCCACGTCCAGCTCCCTCTTGAATATATCCAATAAATTGGCCCCAACAGCTTTCTGTGGTCAAGAACTCCACAACTTCACAACTCTCTGAGAGAAGTTCTGCCTCATCTTTGTTTATTGTCAGGTGTACCAAGGTAGAGTGAAAAGTATTTTTCTGCGAGCAGCTCAACAGATCATTAAATGCATGAAAAGAAAAGGAAATAAAAGAAAATATATAATAGGGCAATCTCAGGCCTGAATTGCTTACCCTTTATTCTTAGACTGTGAACCCTAGTTTTTGATGTCCCCAACATCGGGAACATTCTTCCTGCATCTAGCCTGTCCAGTCCCATCGAGATTTTATATGTTTATATGAGATCCCCTCTCATTCTTCTAAACTCCAGTGAGTACAAGCCCAGTCAATCTAGTCTTTCTTCATATGTCAGTCCTGCCATCCCGGGAATTAGCCTGGTGAACCTTCGCTGGTCACCCTCAATGGCAAGAATGTCCTTCTTCAAACCAGGAAACCAGAACTGCTCACAATACTCAAGGTGTGGCCTCACCAAGGTCCTATATAACTGCAGCAAGACATCCCTACTCCTATACTCAAATCCTCTTGCTATGAAGGCCAGCATGCCATTAGCTTTCCTCACCACTTGCTGTACTTGCATGCCAACTTTCTGCGACAGTTCCACCATGACACCCAGGTCTCATTGCACTTCCCCTTTCCCTGAACTGCCACCATTCAAATAGTAATTTGCCATCCTGTTTTTGCCACCAAAGTGGTTAACCTCACATTTACCGGCATTATATTGTATTTGCCAAGTATTCACCCACTCAGCCAGCCTGGTTTAACCTGGGCAGATCTTCGTTTCTCTGAGGCTGCTTATAGAATGGCAAATAGCTGTCCTATAAGCTAGATCCATGTCATATGACTCCCACCTTTCCACAGTGTCTTTGTAAAGGGTGTGTTTCCCTCGTCTTGGTCCCCAACATTGTATAATGCCTCAACCATGAAGAGCTGAGAGGAAGGTTTCAGGGACCTTTGTCCTACCAAGCGAGCAGACTCTTGTTGGCCAGCCTGCGTTATGAAATGCAAATCGTCTTTGTTTTGCTCCCTTTCAATTTAGTCTCTGCACCCCACAATGCTTCATTAGTGGCTCTTCAGAGACAACGAGGTACAAATTTCTCCAATACTGTCAGGTAACTCCTTTTAGAACAGGCACTGATTCAGATATTTTAGGTCTGGGTCCAGTTTTAAATTTTTCTGTATAGCGGTGAAGATATCTCTATGCATTTGAGAAAAAGTAAAAAGGGTGAGGTCTTAGTCCCTCACATTGTCTAAACATATCGAATTATAATTAATTTAACAGGCAAGTTGGCTTAAATCTTCAAGCTTTGTGGTTGTTTAAAAGTTTTGCAACTTTAATAAATTATCCTTTCCAGATCAATAAATGGGATCTGAATTTTAGTAAATCATAAAAGAAAAGGAATGTTCATATCTTAGTCAGTTTTAATTTTACTGGTTCTCAAGAGCACCCATTTATATGGCAACAGGCTTTAAATGTTAGTTGTTAAGTAAAAGGTGAGTCTCTTGGTCCCCAATCTGTTCTGTCTCTTCTCTTCCATAGCCTGTTCACTACTGATAGATTTTTTTTGTCTTGTTGCTTTATAATAATCAGTTAGTAAAAAGAACTCAGAAATTCTGAAAGAAATTTTAAAGTTTTTTCTTCAATTCACATTATAGGTGTCAGTGTATATATGCATATGCTAAACACCAAACAAGGATACCTTGAACTAGCAGGGAATTAGGACACCCATAGATTAATGTCCTTAGTCACTGAACCACCAGAGAACGGAGGTGGGATTTCACCCTGACGCCGACGTAAAAAACGGCGTGAACCACTCCGGCACTGGGCCGACCAGACGTTGTGGAATTCTCCGCACTTCCGGGGGCTAGGGCGGCGGCGGAGGGGTTGGCGCATTGCCAGCCAGCGCCAATGGGACTGCGTGAGTTAGCGCATGCGCAGAACCGCCGGCGTGGTTCAGCGCATGCGCAGACCAGCCGGCGTATTCTGGCACATGCGCAGTGGGGTGTCTGCTCCGTGCCAGCCATGGCGGAGCCCTACAGGGACCGGCACAGGCCACTGTGGGGGCCCCCCTCAGGGTTGGATACCCCCATACCATCCCCCCTCCCCCCGAGGACCACACTACCCAACGTACCTGCCAGGTCCCGCCGTGTTGGACCATGTCCAATCCAAGCCGGCGGGACTGGCCAGAAACCGACGGCCGCTCGGCCCATCGGGGCCCGGAGAATTGCCAGAGGGGCCGCTGCCAACGGCCCCCGACCGGCACGGCACGATCCCCGGCCCTGCCCAAAAACTGGCACCGGAGAAATCGGCAGCTGGCGTCGGAGCGGCGGGGCGGGATTCACGCCATCTCCAGGGGATTCTCCGACCCAGCGGGGGGTCGGAGAATCCCGCCCAGAACCACTAAAGACATATTGTATACTGCCAGCTTTATGAACCTTGCTTTAGAACATAGAACATAGAACAGTACAGCACAGAACAGGCCCTTCGGCCCTCGATGTTGTGCCGAGCAATGATCACCCTACTTAAACCCACGTAACCCGTATACCCGTAACCCAACAATCCCCCCAAAAACCTTACACTACGGGCAATTTTAGCATGGCCAATCCACCTAACCCGCACATCTTTGGACTGTGGGAGGAAACCGGAGCACCCGGAGGAAACCCACGCACACACGGGGAGGACATGCAGACTCCACACAGACAGTGACCCAGCCGGGAATCGAACCTGGGACCCTGGAGCTGTGAAGCATTGATGCTAACCACCATGCTACCGTGAGGCCCCAGAAGAGTTGGCAATATCTATCAGCAAAGCTTTGCACCTGTTACATTTAATTGTAATATTAATGTACTACGCATGCCAGGGGAAACAACTTTATAATTCATTTGATACAAAGTACCATAATGGAGTTGCCAACACTGTTTGGAGATATTGTTGGAGGTTTCATCATGTGACATTTAGGTAATTGATGCTTTGAAGTCGCTCATTTTGGATCATTTGACACAATTTCATGAGTATCATCATTAAACTTGGATATATTGCACAAACATCCATCAACCAAGTCAATGATAAAGATTGTAATCAGTTGAGGACTAAGCAATGATTCTTGCAGAACTCTATTAGTTACACCATGCCATCCCAAAACTGACCTGTATATTCCTACTTTCTGTTTCCTGTCCATGAACTAATTCTCAGTTTTTGCGAACATATTACCTCACAGTCCAATGAGCCGTAGTTTTGTGGAACAACCTCTTGCGTAGTACCTTATCGAATGCCTTCTGAAAATTCAAATATGCTATATCTTCTGGGGCCCCTTTATCTACCCCCTCAAAAGGCTGTACAAGCCACTATTCACCAGTAATCCCCTCTCTGCGAGCCCCCATTCCCAGACTCTCTCTCTTTCCGAGCCCCCATTCCAAGTCCCATTCTCTCTCCGGGCTCTCATTCTCCAGTCTCTCCAATTTACCCCGACCCCCCATTCCCATGTTTTGCCCACACTCTCTTTAAGCCCTAATTCTCCAGTCTCTCCCACTCCATGTTCACATTCCTGAGTCTCTTCTCTCTCAATGTCCAGCCATCAGGGTGTCATTGGGATGCTAGGCAATGACACCCACATGGTACATAGCCCGCCCACCCACAGGAATGCACTTGACATGTGTGAAGTGCTCACGTAACCATGATCGCCAATTCACTAGTAGCAATAACCTTCAGCCCCGCAGCCAGAGACATCAGCAGTCAGGATTATGGGCGGTCATTGAGGCAGCCGGGCAGCGACAGGGAATACCCCTGGAGTACACATGATCCAGGGGTTGGCATGGTGGTGCTGTGAGCAGTTCCCCCCCAGGACACCCCACACTCCATGGCGGCCCACCCCTGTGGAGGGTTCCCCAGTCAAGGGTCCCCCACCGAGCACTGGGATGGCAGACCCAGAACCCCCCCCCCCAGGTCTCTTCGCCTGTGAGCAAAGATGGCTGCCCACCTCCTCGGCTCCCCACAGAAGCCCTTCTGCCAGCTTCATGTTTTTCAAAAGGAGTGCTAATCAGCACCAGAGTGACCACATGCTGGGGAGGCCGCTGAATGATGGGAGGCTGTTGGATATGTGGTTAATTCGTTAATTCCATGGAAATGGGGCTTAAGTGGTAATAATTGGTTTCTCGCCACGTTACGGTGATATTCCGATTTTGCCTACAGGAAGGGGCCAGTTGCATGGCAAACTCTTTGGCGCAAATCTCGTTTAAGGCCTCTCCCACTATTTACCGGCCTTGTTTCGCTTGAGCAGGAGCGCAACGAGGCCAGAGAATCGTGCCCTCTGTCTACTACCATGGGCCAGGAGAATTCAGCCCTTTATCCGTGCCGTGACTTCAAAATTTTAGTTTCATTGATTGCACAGGGAGAGACTAATAGCTTACAACATCCTATTACATAATAGACAAAGAACTTGTATTCTATTCTGAATTATGCAGTATAGTTGTTTTTTAAAAAACACTCACAGGATGTAGGCACCAATGCTTGAAATATTCTTACACTTTCTGTTTGTCATAAAGTTCATGTACACAAAGGTGAGAACAAACCAAAAGAATATTTATAAAAAGTGCAACATTAATACTCACTATGTTTCAGTTTTTAAAAATTCACACAAATGTAGAAGAATATCTGTGATCATAGAGCAGGTATATTAAAAAGACAACTTTTCAATCATTTGTTGACAACCTGACTACGCACAACAGGACAGTAATTCTGGCACTTTCACAGATTGCACAGGAAAAGTAGGTGATCTGAGAAATGTGCCCTCCAAAACTTGGGATGGGCCTAACACCAACTGTCCAGGAACAGTTGACAAGAATTAACAATTTTTAAAGAATGCATCCTTCATCAAGACTCCTTTTAGATTGAATGCTATTGATTATAATGCTATAAGACTCTGTTTTGGGGCCACTGCTGTCTGTCAATTTTATAAATTACCTGGAGGGCGTAGAAGGATGAGTGAGTAAATTTGCACTAAAGTCGGTGGAGTTATGGACAGTGCGGAAGGATGTTGCAGATTACAAAGGGACATAGATAAGCTGCAGAGCTGGGCTGAGAGGTGGCAAATGGAGTTTAATGCAGAAAAGTGTGAGGTGATTCATTTTGGAAGGAGTAACAGGAATACATTAGTTCTGGGCTAATGGTAAGATTCTTGGTAGTGTGGATGAGCAGAGAGATCTCGGTGTCCATGTACATAGGTCCCTGAAAGTTGCCACCCAGGTTGATAAGGTTGTTAAGAAGGCATACGGTGTGTTAGCTTTTATTGGTAGAGGGATCACGTTTCGGAGCCATGAGGTCATGTTGCAGCTGTACAAAACACTGGTGCGGCCACATTTGGAGTATTGCATGCAGTTCTGGTCGCCGCATTATAGGAAGGATGTGGAAGCATTGGAAAGGGTGCAGAGGAGATTTACCAGGATATTGAAATAAAATGAAAATTGCTTATTGTCACGAGTAGGCTTCAATGAAGTTACTGTGACAAGCCCCTAGTCGCCACATTCCGGCACCTGTTCAGGGAGGCTGTTACGGGAATCGAACCGTGCTACTGGCCTGCCTTGGTCTGCTTTCAAAGCCAGCGATTTAGCCCTGTGCTAAACAGCCCATATTGCCTGGTATGGAGAGAAGATCTTATGAGGAAAGGCTGAGGGACTTAAGCCTGTTTTTGTTAGAGAGAAGAAGGTTAAGAGGTGCCTTAATTGAGGCATACAAGATGATCAGAGGATTAGATAGGGTTGACAGTGAGAGCCTTTTTCCTCGGATGGTGATGGCTAGCACGAGGGGACATAACTTTAAAATGAGGGGAGATAGATAGAGGACAGATGTCAGAGGTAGGTTCTTTAGTCAGAGTAGTAAGGGCATGGAATAACCTGCCTGCAACAGTAGTGGACTCGCCAACATTAAGGGCATTTAAATGGTCATTCGATAAACATATGGATGATAAGCGAATAGTGTAGATGGGCTTTAGAGTGGTTTCACAGGTCGGTGCAACATCGAGGGCCGAAGGGCCTGTACTGCGCTGTAATGTTCTATGTTCTATGACTATTGTTTCGGACTCGGTTACTTTCCACAACAATTGAAACTTTGCAGTTTTGGTTATTGAGTCTTTTGGGCACAAAGTCAGAAATGCCTCACTGAGAATTGGAAAAATATTATTCTGCCCACATGTTGTTCGAAGACGGTTCAAACCACATTAACCAGAAGCATTGTAAGTTAAGTCTGTAATGATCAAAGGCTTGTTTTATTCTTTTCTTTCTCTTTCTTGCATGTGTCCTTACTGTAAGTTACTCTTTTCTCTCAGACAGTGTGGTGCAGTCTTACACCCACATAAGTTTCAAACTACCAGGAGGAGCTGAAAATCTTTAGTCTTCCTACATTGAATATTATTGTAGCATTATACCGAAACTTACAAACTAAATAACTAAAACACTGCATAGCACCTGAATTTTTAATTCTGTTAGTTCCCTTTTGGATGCAAAATGGCATCTATGCAGCAGGCTGCCAGGTCTATCAGACACTGGGACTCAGTGCACTGCCTCAGTTAATGTCCACCACTTTCATACAATTAATTAGAATTAATATACACCTAACTCACACAGCTGAACATTGTCATGAACACAAAAGATCCTTGCCCCACCCCCACCAGTGCTACTTAAAGGGATTCTGATGTCTTTCAGGCTAGTTGATGATTAATTTCTCCTGCCTGTCACTGATTTTGTAGAAGGACTGTGAGTTTTCTGGTGCTATTTAAAATCATTCAGGTCAACAAGGAGATTTTATGAGCTGAAGGCCTTGGTTCTGACATCAAGGGTTCTGCTCAGATGACTTGCTCCTTGTCATGAGTGTTGCAGTTCTGAACCCCTTGGCTTAATAGATCATAGAATTTACAGTGCAGAAGGCGGCCACTGGGCCCATCGAATTAGTACTGAACCTTGGAAAGAGCACTCCACACAAGCCCGCACCTCCACCCTATCCCCATAATCCAGGAACCCCATCCCACCTTTTTGGACACTAAGGGCAATATAGCACGGCCAATCCACCTAACCGACACATCTTTTGACTGTGGGAGGAAACCGGAGCAGCCAGAGGAAACCCACACAGACACAGGGAGAACGTACAGACTCCGCACAGGCAGTGACTCAAGTCGGGAATCGAACCTGGGACCCATGAGCTGTGAAACAACTGCGCTAACCACTATGCTACCATGCTTGCAGCACAACAAGGAGGAGAGGCAACAGAGAGGAGGTCAGGCTACTCACAAAGAGGGGAGAGAAACGGGGGTGGGGGGGGGGGGTGGGATTTGCCTTCCAAACTGCCAACTGAACCTGCATGTTAACCTCAAGAGAATCCTGAATGAGGACTCCCAAGTCCCTTTGTGCTTCAGATTCCCGACGCCTTTTCCCATTTAGAAAATAGTCTATGCCTCCTTTCCTCCTTCCAAAGTGCATAACCTCACACTTTTCCATATTGTATTCCATCTGCCACTTCTTTGCCCACTCTCTTAGCCTGTCCAAGTTCTTTTGCAGCCCCCTTGCTTCCTCAACACTACCTGTCCCTCTACAGGAATTGAAAAGGATGACTGGTTGAACTAACTGGAGCTCTTGCCTCTCTCTCTAACAAGCTTAGACCCTGTTCACTAATTTGACTTTGTCTCCTTTCTGCAATGGACAGAGATTTGTTAATTTGATTCCACGGCATCATCTCCAGGATGATAGAAAGACCGGCTACAGCTTTAAACTGCTTCCACACTGAAAGTAAGACAGCCAAATTTGGCCTGCAGAATGTGCGTGTGTGCAGATGTTGGAGCATATTTTTACATTTTACCGAGGTCAGTTTTAACGTAATAGAGCTCCTCTTCCTTTGTTACTCAAGAAAATCGGTCCGACGAGTCATTTTATGTTCAAAGCTTGTAGACAGTTAAGTGCACATTGAGTTGGCAAAGATATCCTTATCCAAAACAAAAAAAAAGTGATGTGGTCAAATGAGGTCCTCACCTGACCAGAATAATGCCATCATCCTGAGCGATGGCAGCAGCTTCATGAACCATGGCCAATGATACTTCCTTAGAGTGACACCTCTGCAGTCTTAATAATCTTTAGGAGGACAGATTGTTGGACTACTGTGAAATCTTGAAAGTCTCTTTGAACACTGGTATCCTAAACTATGTGTTGACATCACTTTAATCTTAGGTGACACCTGATGTGTTGGGTATGCTGGGTCTGCGAGGATTGCGTTTACCATAGCAGTGAGAGAGACAGGCTTCCAACACTTGGAGAAAGGCAACTCTATTTTATTGTACTCTTAACTATTAAACATACTTTAACTGTGGGTTGACACTATGCTGAGTTTGCTGGAGACCTGAGGCTAACCTGACCAGACTATCTTACTCCCACATGGTGGATGTTCGTGTTGTTGTTCACAGGCTCTGGCTGCCTCAGAGGCTGCATCCCAAGAGAGCAGGAAAACTAGTGCCCTCTGGCTTTATAGTGGCTGTGTCCTGTCTAGTGATTGGCTGCTGTGTTCTGTGTGTTCATTGGTCATCCGGTGTGTCAATCAATGTCTGTCTGTGCACAATCATATACTTGTGTGTATATTATGACAACACCTAGCTTGACTCTCTTGACCTCAGTCTGAGCTTCCGCTGCAGAACTCCGGTGTTGGGGAGCTGCCACTTGTTGTGCTGGAGTAGAAGCTGATACATTGGCCATCAGGTGCTGCATCATGGTTGGGTCCACAAGAGGCAATGGACTTGGCAACCATTTTCATGTTAGGAAGAGCTTATTCCAAACCCTGCGTAAAGTCATGTACAAAGTTGATGCTGAACCTCTCCATGCTCCTTGATAGAGACAGGCTTTCTGGCAGGCCTGTCAATGAGCCATTCATTTCATTATACAGACCCCTCAGCCATGTTCTGCATGCTGCCATGTCAAAGTTCATCTGAAACCTATGCAGCAGAGCTTTTATATGATTTCACCACCCCCCCCCCTCCCTCCCTCCCATTTCTCCCTGCAACTCCCTTCACCCCAAGGATCCGTTGTTTTACCCCTGCCCTGCTGCAGGCCATTTTTCCCACGGTTCTTCACCTAGTACAGGTCCTGCTCTAAGCTACCCTCTAAACTACATGCAGTGCCAGTTTCAGAGCAAGCGTGAGGGTAAGTGATGGTGATTCTTCAACCTCTTCTTTCTCTTTCACTTCTTGACCTGCCCCAAATTCTCTTGTCAGGTTTGGTTTTTGGACATCTGGAAGTAGAAAGACATAATAATAATAATAATCGCTTATTGTCACAAGTAGGCTTCAAATGAAGTTATTCTGAAAAGCCCCTAGTCGCCACATTCCGGCGCCTGTTCAGGGAGGCTGGAAAGGGAATTGTACTCGTGCTTCTGGCCTTGTTCTGCATTACAAGCCAGCTGGCTTAGCCCACTGTGCTAATCCAACCCCATAAGGGTAGTGTTGTAGTGAAAGGAGTGAGGGGAAGGAAGAGCTGTGGACACTCACCATCCACAGATTGTATCAGAAGACAATGTGGGCTGGAGAGAAAATTGGATGTCAGATGGATTGTTGCTTTCAGCTTGCGACTGGCTACTGCCCCAGTAATGGCTGTTCCAGAGATGGAGACCATTGCCTCCTCCATCGGGGTAGGACATCCAACCGTGCTTATGCCCCTCCAGTTTAATGTTGCCGACTACAGTAATGTGCCAGAGAGAAGGGAGTTTGGCAGTGAATGTGGTACAATCTGTTTGGGTGATATCTGTCACGGTATAATATAACCGTGTGCACATCGACCTTTTTACTGTCTAGAAGGGCAAGGACAACATGCGAACACTACCTGCAAGTTCCCCAAGTCACTCCTAACCTGAGTTGGATTTATATCGCAGTTCCTTCACTGTCATTGGATCAAAATCCTGGAACTTCTTCCCTAACAGCACAGTACGTGCAAGGGCAATCAGGAATCGGCAATAAATGTTGGCTTTTCCAACAATGCTTACTTCCTAAAGACAAATGTAAACAAAGGTCTGGATTCTGTGGTTCCCCAGCACCATGTTTCTTGGCGGTGTGCCATTCGCTAATGGTGAGATTCTGTCTTCCCACCGCTTGTCAATGGGATTCACCATTGAAACCACCCCACACCACCTGGAAACCTACGGGCAGGGGTATGCTGCCGGCAGAAACAGTGGGCGGGATTCTCCCATACCCGGCGGGGTAGGGGGGTCCCGGCGGGATGGTGGTGTGAACCACTCCGGCGTCGGCCCGCCCCAAAGGTGTGGAATCCTCCGCACCTTCAGGGGCTAGGCTGGCACCGGAGTGGTTTGCGCCCCGCCGGCTGGCGTGGAAGGCCAGAAGGGCCGAAGGGACTCCGCCGGCCGGCACGAGTTCGCGCATACGTGGGAGTGCAACGGCTGCTGACGTCATCCGCACGCATGCGCGGGGGGGGGGGTTCACCTACATGTCGGCCATCGCGGAGGCTGACACGGCCGATGCGTAGGAAAAGAGTACCTCCACGGCACAGGCCCGCCCGCGGATCAGTGGGCCTCAATCGCGGGCCAGGCCACCGTGGGGGCACCCCCCGGGACCAGATCGCCCCCCCCCAGGACCCCGGAGCCCACCCGCCCTGCCAGGTCCTGCCGGTAAGGGACCTAGCCTAATCTACGCCGGCGGGACTGGTATAGAACCAGCAGGACTTCGGCCCATCGCGAGTCGGAGAATCGCTGGGGGGTCGTTGCGAGCGGCCGCCGACCGGCGCTGCGCAAATCCCGCCCCCGCCGACTCTCCGGTGCTGGAGAATTCGGCGGCCGGTGGGAGCGGGATTCACGCCACCCCCCGGTGATTCTCCACCCCTGCGTGGGGTCGGAGAATCGCCCCCCAAGTGTTTATTACTTCCAGTCAAAAAAAATTAACTAATAGAAATATGCACTATGATTCCTTCAGGTTAGCATAAAGTCAGTGGTCTGTGGTGGGGAAATTGCTGGAGTCTATAATTAGGGATGGGGGTAACTGAACACCTTGAAAAATCTTGGTCTGTCAGGGAGAGTCAGCGTGGATTTGTGAAGGGAAGGTCATGCCTGACTAATCCTATTGAATTTTTTGAGGAGGTGGCTAAGATAGTGGACAGGGGAATGTCTATTGATGTCATTTATATGGATAAAGTCCCACATAAGAGATGGCTAACTAAGGAAAGCCCATGGAGTTGAGGTCAAACTATTGGCCTGTTAGGAAATTGGTTGAGTGGCAGGCGTCAGAGAGTGGGGGTAACGGGTAATTACTCAAATTGGCAGGAGGTGACTAGTGGTGTCCCACATGGATCTGTGTTGGGGCCTCAATTATTCACCCCCCCCCCCACCCCCCGCCCCCCACCCCCACAAACAGCAGTTGAAGCAAGATAAGTTGTTAAGTTTAAATCTGAGAGAGATAGCTTTTTGTTCAACAAAAATAGTAAGGGATATGGGCCAAAGGCAAGTATATAGAATTAGGCCACAGATCAGCCATTGTCTAATTGAATGGCGGGATAGGCTCGTGGGGCTGAATGGCCTATTCCTGTTCCCATGTTTTAATTCATTTTGGAGATTTTGCATTTTTCTAAGTATTTCCATTCTCTTTTTTTAAAATCTTTCTTTTCCTCACAATACCTGATTTAGCATTGATTGCATCTATTCTCAGTTATACTTCCTTCTCAGACATGGGGCTGGATTCTCCATTCACCGTTGCCGAAATCATGTCAGGCGACGGTCCGAGAATCCAAATTCCATTGCTTTTGTGATGCATCGGCCCCTCCAAAGCGCCGCGCCACATATCCACGGCCTCAGGCCATTCCCTGAGACCTGTGTCCCCAGTGCTCCGCCACCGACCGGCCGAACTCCGGGCCGGCCTCTCACCCCGGTGAAGGAGCCCCCTCACCCCACCACAGGCCGCCCCCCCCCCCCCCCCCCCCCCCCCCCCCCCCCCCCCCCCCCCCCCCCCCCGCAACCGTTCACGCAGTGTTCCCGCCGGCAGCGACCAGGGGTGAACGGCGCCGGCGCGGCTACTCGACCCATCCGGGCTGGAGAATCGGCGGCCCCGCCGATTCCAGCGTCCCGTGGCCAGTGCCACGACAAACGCGCCGGCGCAAATGGCACCGATTCTCCGCACCTCGGAGAATCGCCCGCCGGTGTCGGGGTGTCGTGGCACAGTTGCGGCGATTCTCCGGCCTGGCGCGGGGCTCGGAGAATCACCCCGTCAGGGTCCATTTAAGTTGTTTTCCCATCCTAATATCGCTGTCAGATCCTGACACCATTGTCCAGCTAGCGACAGAACCGGCTTCCTCTTTACTTCATGAATTGTTTCAGAGGATATTAGGGCCACTGATAAAACTTGTTTACTATGTAATCTGCTGTCCGCACATCTCATGTGTCTCAAAAAATGGGCAAGGTAGCTAGCCTAAATGCCATCATGCATTGTGGTCCTTGCTTTTAGCCAGAGCCCACTTGATTATCACTGCTATGTCCTAAAATACAGGTTGAATGGTTATTAATGATTACTGGGTATACTTTCTATGATTAATCTCTATCCTTAATAAACTAACTTATGTAGAACTACTCTAGTGGCATCCTAGCTATTCAGTTTTAAGAGGTCTCATCGCTGGACAACCCCTTCACGTGTGGTCTCACCCATTGGGAACTCAGCATGGTGGCTGCGGATTCAATCCAGCGCCGCCACAGTCGGGGGAGGGCTGATCCACGGGCAGGGGTGGACATATTCGGGGCTGGGGGCACTGTGGTGGGGGCGGTTTGTGGCGTGCGAGCCGGATGAAAGGGGTGTTTATTTCAGGGGGGGGCGGGGCGGGTCAGCGAGCCGCATCTGCCATGAAGCACGGCGCAGCCGCTGCAGGCTGCCGCCGTGCGCTTGTGCGGCCATGGACCATGGCCATGGACCCGGCAATACTCCAGGCTGTATCGGCAGCTAGAATCGGGTACTCTACGCTGCCGTCCTGCTCGCCCCCAGCAAAACGGGTAATCGGTGGCTGTTTCACAACGATTGTTCCGACACCGTTTTCACGCCGGCGTGGAGACCAGTCTCCAGAACGGAGAATCCAGCCTCCGGTGATTTATGTGATGCTCCTTCAATTTGATTGACGAAGGAGATAAACAATTTCTTGTCCTGTTCACTTTATGTCCTAGTTTCCTGGATTCTCTCACTGCAATTATGCCAGCACGCATTTCTAGCAACTTGTGATGCAAAACATTTAAAAATCTAAGCAAGGAAGAGCAAGTCTGACTCGGGGGGGACGGGGCCTTGCTGCAGCAAAATGTGGTCCAATAGTCTGGTTCATCAAACTAAGATGACAATGGATCCTATCCACATATCCAATGTTCATAGGAGAGGAATTCTAGCTATGTATGGCTGTTAATTTCCAAATCTATTCACAGGGACAATAATTAATCGAAGGATGCTGAACAGCAACATCCCACAGCTATTGAGAAACTGTGTGCTGTTAGCACATATTATTTGTCAATTATGTAAGGTGCATGAAGCAAAACTCTTTCTCAATCTCTCCCTAATGTGGAGATTAGGAACCCGCTGAGAGTTATGTTCTGCCCTCCACAGGCATCTGCTAATGATGGAATTCAACTCAGCAGGCTATGTTCTGACACACTGTCCTGGTTGTTCAATGGCAGAGCTTGCTGATATCTTTCTTGCCCATGTCTTCCCTCCTTCAGCCCATAGCTTCCTTCAACCTCTTACCCATTTAGTCCAAACTGGCTCTCAATCCTGTGACTTTCGACATTTCAGTAAGTTGCAAAAGGGGCAATTAAAACTCACAGGGTGCACCAGATTAGAAACAAAGCCAAGCTTATCTAATTAGAATCTACAGTATATTTAATTCAGTATGGCCCAGATCTTCTGTTCCACAGACAGTCACTGCCACCGAGGTACCCTGGAAGATGTGCTGAGGGAGCCACAGAAGTCCCCATGCAAGGCCTGCATGGGAACTGCCCTTGTCTACTCCCTCAACCACACAGCTACTCCTGCTCCCCTGACAACTGTCAACCCAACTACCTCCTCCGAAACTACACCACACACTCCCCAACCTCCTGCCCCCAATTCCTGAGTAACCCCTTCAATTCCGCCCCAGCCCAAACCCCAAACTTCCGACTAATCCCTCACATCCACCCCCCGACCACTCGGACCCCTCATCCACTTTCCTTACACAATTATCTTCTCTCCGAGCTTGTCAAAAATGCTGGAATTTTTAAACCTACCAGTTTACAGAATCCAGTGCCATAAAAAGGGGGCATGCCTTCCATTCTCAGACGCTGCTGCACTGCACAGATCAGACTGTTGTAGCGACTACATTGCACACTTCCCAGCAGGCCAGAGTCTGATGTCCAGGTGAGAAATGTGCAGCTCGAATCCAAGGTACCTAAAAGCAAACAAAATTCCAATCCGACAGTGATTGCAGCATATATAAGTGAAAAATGTTTTTTTGTGGGATTGGTGTTCCCAGTGTTGAGGGGGACAAGCGACAGGGACTGGAAGCTCTGCTAAGGTTACAGGAGGTGATGGAGGCAATTGGCGCAATGCAGTCAGGGAAGGCGGCAGGACCGGATTGTTCCCCAGTTGATTTTTATAAATGATTTGCGACAGAGTTGGATCCACATCCTCTGGAGATGCTCTCTGACTCTTTGGCACGGAGGGAATTACTGGCCACGCTTGCTCAGGAGTGTATTTCGTTAATCCCCAAGAAAGAAAAAGACCCAAAAGATTGTGGCTCATACAGGCCCATCTCCTTTTAAACAGCGAACACAAAAGCTCTGGCTAAGCTAGTAGCATGACGGCTTAAGGGGTGTGTTCCGGTTGTGGTGTCAGAGGATCAGACAGGTTTCATGAAGGGGAGGCAGCTGTCTAGAAATATCAGGGGCGAGATTGTCCCCTACCCGGCAGGGCCGGGGGGGGGGGGGGTCCTGGCGGGACGCAATGGCGTGAACCACTCCAGCGTCGGGCCAGCCCAAAGGTGCGGAATCGTCCGCACCTTCAGGGGTTAGGCCTGCCCTGGAGTGGTGTGTGCCACGCCGGCCGGCGGAAAAGGGGCTTGGCGCCACGCCAACCAGCGCCGAAGGGCCTCCGCAGGCCGAGGCGTCGCCACATGCTTGGGAGCGCAAGTATGTGCTGGCATCATCCCCGCGCATGCGCAGAGGGCTTTGCTTCCGCACCGGGAATGGCGGAGGACCACAGCCTCCAGTGCAGAAGGATAAAGTGCCCCTACGGCACAGGTCCACCCGCGGATTGGTGGACCCCGATCGTGGGCCAGGCCACCTTGGGGGAACCTCCTGGTGCCAGATCCGCCCACGCCCACACAAGAACCCCGGACTGCGCTGCCATGTCCCGCCGGTAAGGGACCTACTCTAATTTACGCTGGCAGGACTGGCAAAGAACGGGCGGGACTTCGGCCCATCGCGGGCCTGAGAAATCGTGGAGCTCCGGGGGCCCATTGAGTCGCGCCAGTCCCCGCCATTCTCCGAGGCAGGCGACTCACACACTGGGCCGATTTTTGGGGGGGGCGGGAGAATGTGGAGGACGGCGGGGGCGGGATTCACGCCGACCCCCAGTGATTCTCCGACCCGGCGCGGGGTCGGAGAATCCCTCCCAGATGTCTATTAAATGTTGTTATGATGCAGTCTAAGGGCAGGGTGTCAGAGGTTGTGGTGGCCATGGATGCAGAGAAGGTTTTTGATAGGGTTGAGTGGAGTTATTTGCTGGAGGGTAGGTAGGGATTTGGACCAACATTTATCTCTTGGGTGAGATTATTGTATGGGGCCCCCAAAGCTCGTGTTAGGACAAATTCGATTGCCTCAGAGTATTTCTGACTATTTTGGGGCACGAAGCAGGGCAGCTCATTGTCCCCACTTCTGTTTGCATCAGTGTCAGGTATTGTTAGAGGTGATAGAGAGCACAGAATTGTGCTATGTGTGAATGACTTACAATTGTATATATCTGATCCGCTGGGGTGTATGGATAAGGTTATGAGTATAGGGGAGAAATTTCAACTTCTCGGGCTACAAATTGAATTTGACAAAAACTGAAGTGCCCTGGGGAGAGGGGCCAATATACGTGCTAATCCATTCAGGCTGGCCAGAAGTACATTCAGGTACTTTATTCAAATGGAATCGGGGCTCCAATTCCTAATCTTTTGTATTATTATTGAGCAGCGAATATAGAGAAGGTTTGGCAGTGGTGGGGAGAGGAAGTGGCAGAGTGGGTACAGGTGGAAGAGGCACTGTGTAAGGGTGCTAGCTTGAGAGCTTTAGCTGTGGTCCTGCTCCCATTTGCCCAGGGGAAGTATATGGAAGCCCGATGGTGGCATCTTCCTTGACGATCTGGAGGCAGCTAAGGTGGCATTTCAGTTTGAGGACATGTTGGTGGGCGCCCTCATTTGTGGGAATCATCGGTTCGTCCCAGTAGGGTTAAGCAGTGGCATGGGACCGGGGGTGGGGCATGTGGGTGGAGGGGGGTTGCGAGAGAAGATGGGTGAAGGACTTGTTCTTAGCAGGTAGGTTTGCAAACTTTGAAGAGTTGCAGGAGAAACATGAATTGCCGAGGGGGGTGTTTAGATATCCACTCTTTCGAGATTTTGTGAGGAAGGGGTTGTCTTCATTCTCTGGCCTGCCAGATCACAACTTGCCACGTGAGTTCGGGATGGGAGAATTGTGGACATCTGTGGATGGATGGTTGTCACAGGGAAAGCACTGATTGAGGAGATAAAACAGGAGTGGGAAGAGGAGTTGGATATGGAGTTGGGATGGTGGTGTATGGAGTGAAATTATGCGCCGGATCAATATTACACCTTCATGTGCTAGGATGAGCTTGATACAGTTCAAAATAGTACTTAGGGCCCATATGACACTGGCACGAATGAGTGGGTTCTTCACAGAGGAAGAGGATGGGTGTGAAAGGGGACCAGATAATCATGTCCACATGTTCTGGTCTTGTCCATGGTTTGTGGGATTCTGGGGCTTGGTATTTGAGACACCAGCAAAAATTGTGGAGGTGGAGATGTTACCGTGTCCTCCTGAGGTGTTTTTTGGGGTGTCGGAAGTACCGTGGCTGATGGAGCAGAAGGGGACCTCGATCGCCCGGAGGTGAATTTTATTGGAATAGAGGTTGGAGGAACCACCAAAGTGTCGGCATAGTTGGAGGATATTACGGAATTCCTCAAGCTGGAGAAGATTGATTTTGCCCTTCGAGACTCAGATAGGGGGTTCAGGATGTGGTGGGGCTGTTCTTGTCTCCGTTTACAGATCTGTTTGTTATCAGCTAGTAGGAGAAGGGGGATAGTGGATGTGGGGGTGGGGCGGGCGGGGTTTCGGGGAGAGAAAGGGGAGTGGTGTCAAATTAGGGCGATTGTATTTTGTTATTGAATGATCGTTTTTATGGTGTTATGTATGCCCTGATTTGAATAAAAATAATTAAAAAAAGAAAAATATAGGATGTGCTATTCCTGTCGATGTCACTATGAGAGATCTATTCAACAGTGTCATCCGATGCAACACCCAGGATTTGACTTGAGTATTTCACTCTGCGATTGCACAATCTGTCCACCGGGTTCCAACAAATTGCCCAAAATTATTTCAAGAATTCCTTTTCATCTGCCAATTCTTTTCTTTTGTACATTAATTCCTAATTCTAAATTAAAGGTTTAAACATAACGCAAAGAAACATTTCACAATAAGACGGAATTTTGATCTGTATATTGCAAAGCTTTGCTGAAGCTCTAAGTTGAAGGTTTTGTCTCATTGAAAAGTTTGAGCTCCACCTTGATACGTTTATCCAGATTTATAATGTTTTTTTAAAAAGATGTTTTATTAAAGCTTCTTGTTTTATAAATTATAAAATATACAACCCATATACAACTAACAGAAAAATTAAAGGTAACATTTTTAATAAACCTTTTATTGAGGTATTTTTGGTGTAACAACGACAAAATAAACAATGTACATGAAACTATAGACATAGTGCAAAAGTCGTCTCCCTTCCTTACAGGTCCCACCTTTATTAACCCCCTTAACCCCCTACTCTAAGCTAAACTAATCCCCCCCCTTCTGCTGACGATTAATTTTCCGCAAAGAAGTCGACGAACGGTTGCCACCTCCGTCCGAACACTAACAGTGACCCTCTCTAAGCGGACTTGATTTTCGACAAACAGAGAAAGCTAGCCATGTCAGATAACCGGGTCTCCGACTTCGGGGACCTAGAGTCCCTCCAGGCTAATAGTATCTGTCTCCCCAGACTACCAGGGAAGCAAAGGCCGGAACGTCTGCCTCTTTCTCCTCCTGGATTCCCGGGTCTTCCGACACCCTGAAAATCGCCACCTCTGGACTCAGTGCCACCCTTGCTTTTAACACCATGGACATCACATCTGCAAACCCCTGCCAAAATCCCCTAAGCTTAGGACAGGTCCAGAACATATGGATATGGTTCGCTGGTCCTCCCGCACATTTTGCACACCTGTCTTCCACCCCAAAGAATCCGCTCATCCGGGCCACTGTCATGTGAGCCCGATGAACGACCTTGAATTGTATCAGGCTGAGCCTGACACATGTTGTGAACGCGTTAACTCTACTCAACGCATTGCCCAGAGACCATCCTCTATCTCTCCTCCCAGCTCCTCTTCCCACTTGCGCTTCAGCTCCTCAGTCTGCGTCTCCTCTGACCTCAAAAGGTCCTTGTAAATGTCAGAGACCCTCCCTTCTCCTACCCAGCCTCTGGAAACTACCCTGTCCTGAATCCCCCTTAGCGTTAGGAGTGGGAAGGTTGACACCTGCAGACACCTGAATTTGTTTCCCCTCACCAACCCAAACTTCTCCTCCAGCGTCCTCATACTCGGAAAGCTTCCCTCTATAAACATATCCCCCATCCTCTCAATCCCTGCTCTCCGCCATATCCATAAACCCCCATCCATACTTCCCAGGGCAAACCGGTGATTATTACAGATTGGGGACCAGACCTATGCTCCCTCTGCTCCCACATGTCTCCTCCATTTCCCCCAGACTCAGGGCCGCCACCACCACAGGGCTTGTGGAGTACCGTGCCGGCGGGAACGGCAAAGGCACAGTTACCAACGCCCCCAGACTGGTGCCCTTGCATGAAGCCACCTCCATACGCTCCCATGCCGACCCCTCCCCCAACACCCACTCCCTGCTCATGGCTATATTTGCCGCCCAGTAATAGTTACTAAAATTTGGCAGCGCCAGACCGCCCTCTCCCCGACTCCGCTCAAGCATTACCTTCCTTACCCGCGGGGGTCTTTCCCACCCCCCCCCCCCCTTCAAACAAAGCCAGAGATCACTTTGTTGACCCGTTTAAAAAGGACCGCGGAATAAAGTTGGGGAGACACTGAAATACAAACAGGAATCTCAGGAGGACCGTCATCTTCACCATCTGCACCCTTCCAGCCAGTGACAACGGAAGTGAGTCCCACCTCCAAAAATCGTCCTTCATTTGGTCTACTAGCTGGGCCAGATTTAATTTATGCAGCCGGTCCCATTCCTGCGCCACTTGAATGCCTAGGTACCTAAAGCTTCCCCCTACTAATCTAAACGGCAGCTCCCCCAATCGCCTCTCCTGTCTCCTCACCTGGACCGCAAACATCTCACTTTTCCCCATATTTACCTTATACCCCGAAAACCTGCCAAATTCCCCTCAAATCCTCATGATTTCTTCCATTCCCTCTATTGGGTCTGACACATACAGAAGCAGGTTGACTGTATAGAGCGAGACACTGTGGCACCCCCCCCCCCCCCCCCCCCCCCCCCCCCCGACCAGCCCCTTCCAGCCCCTTGAGGCTCTCAGAGCAATTGCCAATGGCTCGAAAGCTAGCGGGAACAACAGTGGGGAGAGGGGGCATCCCTGTCTTGTCCCCCGGTGCAGTTTAAAATAGTCCGATGTCATCCTATCCGTTCGTACAGGAGCCCGATACAGCAACCTGACCCAGTCAATAAAGCCCCGCCCCAAATCCGAACCATCCCAGGACATCCCACAGATAATCCCATTCTACCCGATCAAAAGCCTTTTCTGCATCCTCAAGTGTTGGGCACTGTGGACTTGTGAAGCAGATAGATGCCACCAACACTGAAGAAGGTTCAACACTATTTTATTAACTCTTATAAAATAATAGACATACTATTACTGTGGGTTTAAACGATGCTAGTTTAACTAGAGACCTGTGCCTGTCTGAACCAGTTGAATCTCTCAGCACATGGTGTGAGTCTGTACTACACTTAATGAGCTCTTGTGATTCTGAGAGGCAGCATCCAGAATGAGCGGGAAAAGTGATGCCCTCTGTCTTTATAGTGCGTGTGTTCTAACTGGTGATTGGCTGCGGTGTTTGTGCATGTTGATTGGTCCTAGTGTATGTGCATCAGTATGTGCCTGCACCATGATATACAGGTGTATATTATGACACATCCATTGCGATCACTACCTCCACCTCCTACCTTCCGGGGCATCATGATCACATTTAACAACCTTCTTACATTGGCCACCAACTGCCTACCCTTAACAAACCCCATCTGGTCCTCCCCAATAGTCCAGAACACAATCCTCAATATGAAAGGTAACATTAACAAGAGTTTGACGTTGAGCTGAATGTGAATTGTGCGGTCTGAGGAAATATAATAGTGTGCCTCATTTTTCTGGATACATTAGGGTGCGTTAGTTATCTGTAAGATTGAGATAATTTCTTTAGTTTCCAGCAGTTTATATTCAGTGGCCTTTCTTCAAATAATGTGGAAAAACAAAAGGACAATCTGCAATAATTCTTTTTAAATATCAGAAGCAGTGTGCCTGTGTGAGAGATTTAAAAGAAAAACAATAGTTCTGATCACAAATCTATTGTGGCTGTGAGTTCATGTTTCATAAACACAAAAAGTGTATTAAGTGGAGGAAGGAGAGGGAGGATGAGACAGTGTGTATGTGTGTGAGAGAGATTGAGAGAAAGAGAGAGAGACTTTATATTTACATATCGCTTTGAATGTTGAAGTTGACTAATTATTCACATGTGTTTAACCAGAAATGACAATCGTCTAGTTCTTAATTATTTACACCTATGAGACAGAGACTTATATTGCTAAATACGTAAGAAAGTTGGAGTGAGGAAGCGAGAGATTTTAGGTATGTACTATTAATGAAAAACACATCTATCATACAAAAATGTCAGCTCAATGTATTTGTACAATAGTCAACCACAAGTTATATTAAAATTTCATCCAAAACTAAAGGAGAGCAGAAAATGACTGGATCAATCGCACATCATTCAGCCTGATTCACAAACGTAAACTTTCTGTTTTAAATTAGTTAATCATAACTCATTCTGAAAGGCGTTTCAGTAAAATGGAGTGATCTGAATCCAAGAATGTGGGAAGGCATTTGTGCTTCTTTGTTCAAAGCTCCCAGTAATTGTAAACGGTGCCAAATCTTTTTTTTGTTTTTGTGTTTTGAAAAGTGGAATGTGCATATTCATAAAAACTTGATCCTTTGTCTTCCTGTTTCCAGCCACATGATACACGGCCTGTCATGTAAATTAAATACATACATCACGGTCTACTTCAGTTGTTAACTAGGCTGGTTCGTCTCTAAATGGTGACAGATTTGAATGAAGCTTGGTTCTTTTTTATGCATTTACGGGATGTGGGTGTCACTTATTGACAATCCCTGGTTGTCCTTCAGAAGCTGGTGGTGAGTTGTTTTCTTGAATCACTGCAGTCCTTGAGGTGTAGGTACACACACAGTGCCATTAAGGAGTGAGTTCCAGGATTGTGTCCCAGTGACAGTGAAGGAACAGCAATATATTTCTAAGTCGGGATGGTGAGTGACTTGGCGGGGAACATCCAGGTGGTGATGTTCCCAGGTATCTGCTACTCTTGTCCTTCCAGATGGCAGTGTTTGTAGGTTTGGAAGGTGCTGACTAAGGAACCTTGGTGAATTCTTGCTTTGCATATTGTAGATGATACATGTGGCTGCCACTGTACACCGGTGGTGGAGGGATTGAATGTTTGTGGAAGGAGTAGCAATTAAGCGGGTTGCTTTGTCCTGAATAGTCTCAAGCTTCTTGAGTGTTGTTGGAGCTCCACTCATCTAGGCAAAGGAAGAATATTCCATTGCACTCTTTGTAGATGGTGGACAGGCTTTAGAGGGTCAGGAGGTAAGTCACTCACCGCAGGCTTCCTAGCCAATGACCTGGGGCAGCTAGGTAGCATAGTGGTTAACACAATTGCTTCACAGCTCCAGGGTCCCAGGTTCGATTCCCAGCTTGGGTCATTGACTGTGCGGAGTCTGCACATTCTCCCCGTGTGTGCGTGGGTTTCTTCCGGGTGCTCCGGTAGCCTCCCAGGTTAGGTGGTTTGGTCATGCTAAATTGCCCTTAGTGTCCAAAATTGCCCTTAGTGTTGAGTGGGGTTACTAGGTTATGGGGATAGGGTGGAAATGTGGGCCTGGGTAGGGTGCTCTTTCCAAGAGCCGGTGCAGACTCAATGGGCCAAATGGCCTCCTTCTGTACTGTAAATTCTATGATTCTATGACCTGCTCTTGTAGCCACTATATTTCTATGGCTAGTCCAGTTCAGTGTCTGATCAATGGTAACCCCGAGGATGTTGATTGTGGGGGATTCAGCTATGGTAATGCCATTGAATGTCAAGGGGCGATAGTTAGATCCTCTCTTGTTGGAGATGTTCATTGTCTGGCACTTGTGTGGCACAAATTTTACTTGCCACTTGTCAGCCTGAGCCTGGATATTGTCAATGTCTTGCTGCATTTGGACATGAATTGCTCCAGTCTCTGAGGAGCTGTGAATGGGGCTAAACATTATGAAGCCATCTGCAAACATCCCCTCTTCTGACTTTATGATGGAAGGAAGGTCATTGATGAACCAGCTGAATATGTTTTCGCCGAGGACCTCCTGCAGTGATGTCCTGGAGCTGACATGATTGACCTCAAACCACCCCCACCTTTGTGCCAGATATGACTCTAACCAGGAGAGAATTTCCCCCCTGATTCCCACTGACTCCAGTTTTACGAGGGCACCTTGATGCAATTCTCGGCCAATTGCTGTCTTCATGTCAAGGACAGTCATTCTCACCTCACCTCTGAAGTTCAGCTCTTTTGTCCATGTTTGAACCAAGGCTGTAATGAGGTCAAGATCTGAGTGCCTCTGGCGGAACCCAAGTTGAGTATCCACGAGCAAGTTATTGCTGAATAAGTGCCGCTTGATAGCACTGTTGATGACCCCCTTCCATCAATTTGTTGATGATCAAGAGTAGGCTGATGGGGCAGTAATTGGTTGGGTTGGATTTGTCATGATATCTGTGAACAGCACATAACTGGGCAATTATCCACACTGCCGGGTAGATGCTATTGTTATAGCTGTACTGGAAGAGCTTTCCTAGGGTGCAGCGAGTTCTGGCGCGCACGTCTTCAGGACTATTGTTAGAATATTGAGTGGGATTCTCCGCCGGCGTGATTCTCCGTTTTGCCGGCACTCAGGGTTTTCCCGACAGCGCAGGGCTACCCCACAATGGGAAACCCCATTAACTAGCCGGCGTAACGGAGAATCCTGCTGGCGGGTCGAGGCTGAGGAGAGGCGGGGCAGAGAATCCAGCCCATTGTCAGGGCCCATAGCCTTTGCAGTATCCCATACCTTCGGCCATATCTTGGTATCACATGGAGTGAATCAAATTGGCTGAAGACTGACATCTGTGATGCTGAGGACATCCTGAGGAGGCTGAGATGGATCATCCACTCAGCACTTGTCTCTGAAGATTGTTGCGAATACTTCAGCCTCATCCTTTGAAACAATGTGCTAGACTCTTCCATCATTAAGGATTGGGATAGTTGTGGAGTTTGTGTTCATGGTAGAGTGGGGGATATGCTGGGCCATGAAGTTACAGATTGTGGTTGAATATAATTCTGCTGCTGCTGATGGCCCACAGCACCTCATGGGTGTCCAGAGTTGCTAGATCTGTTTGAAGTCTATCCCATTTAGCAGGATGGCTGTGCCACACAAGACAATGCAGTGTATCCTCAATGTGAAGACGGGACTTTGTCTCCATAAGGACTGTGCAGTGGTAATTCCTACCGATTCTGTCATGGACAGGTGCACCTGCAGCAGGCAGATTGGTGAGGACGAGGTCAACTAGATTTTTCCCTCTTGTTGGTTCCATCACCACCTGCTGCAGAGCCGGTCACACAATCATATCCTTTAGGACTCGGCCAGCTCGATCTGTTGTAGTACCGACCCTCTCCTGGTGCTGGAAATTGGAGTCCCCCATCTAGAGTACATTCTGTGCTGTGGTCACCCTCAGTGCTTCCTTCAAGTGGTGTCCAACATGGAGGAGTACTGATTCATCTGCTGAAGGGAAACAGTACATGATAATCAGCAGGAGATTTCCTTGTCCATGTTTGACCTGAAGCCATGAGACTTCATGTGGTCCAGAGTCGATGGAGGGGACTCCCAGGAAATCTCCCTCCCAACTGTATACCACTGTGCTGCCACCACTGCTGGGTGTGTCCTGCCAATGGGACAGGACATACCCAGGAATGGTGATGGTGGTGTCTGGGATCTTTTCTATTCGGTGTGATTCTGTGAGTATGACTCTTCAGGCTGTTGCTCAACTAGTCTGTGAGACCGCTCTGCAAACTTTGAAACAAGCCAATATCAGTTGGTCGATCTGGTTTCACTCCTTTGTGTTTTCTTTGCAACGGTTGAATATAACTGAGTGGCTTGCTCAGCCATTTTGGAGGTAATTTGAGAGTCAACCCCATTGCTGTGCATCTGGAGTCACATATAGGCCAGACCAGGTGAGGATGACAGATTTCCTTCCCTAACTATCCCCTAAAGGATATTAGTGAACAAGATAGATTTTCATGGCAATCGTTTCATGGTCACCATTAACTCCAGGGGCAGGATTCTCCGTTTGGGAGATGTTCTCCCGCCGGAGCTGAATTGCATCTCGGGCTAGATTCTCCGTTTCAGCGGCGAAGTGCCGGCTCTAACGGAGAATTTGCGGACGTTTTACAACCTGACAATTAGCGCCGAACCCTCACTGATTCCAGGACCGGTGAGGCGCTAGCAGCGGGGTCGGGTGAAACCTCCGGCTTCCACCCCGAAAACAGCCGGAGAATGGCCAGATCCCTGGCCACGCATGGACAAGGCGACAACCTGCAGCGGTCACGCCATATAACATGATGCCGGCCGTGCACCGAACCGAACCGCTACAGGCCTCCTCCTGGACCCCCTTGGCCACCCCCAACCAGTCCCCCCTACCCTCGCGGAAGCCCCAGGCCAGTGGCATGGATCCCGGCCGGGTGTGGAGGCGCTCTACACAGAGACAACACGTCCCCGCGTGGTTGGGAACTTGGCCCATCAGGGGCGGAGCTTTGCGGGAGGGCCTGCCATTGACGCGCCAACGTCTTGCTGCATTTGGACATGAATTGCTTCAGTCTCTGAGGAACTGTCAATGGGGCTGAACATTATGAAGCCATCTGCAAACATCCTCACTTCTGACTTTATGATGGAAGGAAGGTCATTGATGAAGCAGTTGAAGATGTTTCAGCCGAGGACCTCCTGCAGTGATGTCCTGAAGCTGACATGATTGACCTCAAACCACCCCCACCTATGTGCCAGATATGACTCTAACCCGGAGAGAATTTCCCCCCTGATTCCCACTGACTCCAGTTTTACTAGGGCACCTTGATGCAATTCTCGGCCAATTGCTGTCTTCATGTCAAGGACAGTCATTCTCACCTCATCTTTGAAGTTCAGCTCTTTTGGCCACGTTTGAACCAAGGCTGTAATGAGGTCAAGATCTGAGTGCCTCTGGCGGAACCCAAGTTGAGTATCCACGAGCAAGTTATTGTTGAATAAGTGCTACTTGATAGCACTGTTGATGACCCCCTTCCATCACTTTGTTGATGATCAAGAGTAGACTGATAGGGCAGTAATTGGTTGGGCTGGATTACGATATCGGCGGCAGGCAATGGAGAATCCAGCCCCTGGTTTTTGTTCACCCAGATCAGGAAAAGATTCGCAATTCTCAGCAATGGAACTATTGTACGGTGAGGATTGCGAGGGATTTCAGAAATCCCTATAATGTAGCATGCTGGGGCCTGTGTGGGCTCTGCTCCTGACTCCACCCCTTGAGGGGAGGTATAAAGAGCAATTGCCCAGTAGGCAGCGCCCACTAACAGACCAGTCACAGGCAGGCACTGTTCTAGTTGATTAAAGCCAGTTTACTTCTACATCCTGCGAATGGGCCACCATTTTGAGCAGGCGCCCTGGAAGCGAGGTCCTGCAGCTGGGCCACCTGCAACGCCGATCCTGAGGAGGGGGGAAATGCGAGGTGCTGCGCTGTTCCGGCACCTCTTCTGCCGGTGTCACCGGCACATGTTCGGGCTGGTGTTCGGACTGCTCTCCCCATCAGTGCCCGTCTGGGGGGCACCGGCTCTGCAATTGGCTGGGGGCGGTGGGCTCCGGATGAACCAGCCCCATCTCTGACCGGTCCTGCAAGACACAAGATGATGCGACCATCAATTCACACAAAACCAGGAGTAGAAGTAAACTGGCTTTAATCAACTAGAACAGTGCCTGCCTGTGACTGGTCTGTTAGTGGGCGCTGCCTACTGGGCGATTGCTCTTTATACATCCCCTCAAGGGGTGGAGTCAGGGCCCCAAAATGCTACATTATAGGTAGTACCATACAATGGTCCATAGATGGAGCCCACATGGGCAACAGCGTAATACAGATAAGCACGTGATGAATTGTTACAGCAATACATTCACCACACAAAACGACATGTGTAGTTAGACAGCGAGCCAGGGGAGGATGTGCGGGGTAAGGCTGAAGGGGGTGAAGGGGGTGACGGGTGAGGGATGTGGGTCGTGGGTGAAGATGGGGGGGTGAGAGGGGTGTGGGTTGATGGGGTGAGGTGGGTGCAGGGGCGTGTGTGGGGGGGTGTCTACATATGTGTCATGGAGATCTGCAACTGAGCAGGGTTTCACTTGCTCGCCCTGCACCAACCTCCCGTCAGCAACCTCTCTTTCCTCTGGGCTGCTGACCACTTCCAGTGCCCTCTGCGCGGGCACGATGAGGGGCCACAGGTTTGGTTATCCCTCTCCGGTCTTCTCCTGCTCCCGGCGGTTGTGTGCGGCCTTCACCTGGGGATGGTGGGGGGCAAACACATACAGCGACACTGTCAGACGTTCCGACGCATGCAGCCCAGGGTTGGGTAGGTGATGGCATCAGTGGCAAGGGCACCCAGCCATTTCGGCTAGCATGGGTTCTGGCATGTGGGGCAGGATGAGGGTTTGGCCATCTCCCGGGGGGAGGAGCTGGGTTACACGTGTGTGGGGAGGGAGGGGTTTGGTGCCAGGGGCACATCTCTGCCTACTCACCCTGGCCGCCCTGAGGAGGTCATGCAGTTTCTTCCTGCACTGGATGCCAGTCTGGGCGACGTTGCTTATGGCGCTGACCGCATCTCCACCTGCACCCAGGCACGACGAAAGGCGGCCTTCCTCCCGGGCCGGGGTGCAGGGTCATCCGCCTCTCCTCCACACGTCCAGGAGAGTCTCCAGCTCAGTGTCCCTGAAGCATGGCACTGCTCTCCTTGCAGCCATCTTGTTGACTGGGACGGCGTGTGTGGGGGAATGGATTGTTTAAGTGTGGCTGCTGCATGTGAGCCTCATGTGCGCCAATCAAGGGCCCGGCAAATCTGGTGCCGTTTCGCTTGGAACCAGCTATCCCATTTAGAGTTGCTGAATAGGTACATTGGTTGCACCATTTTTGCTGTCGTAAAACACAACTGTTTCCACGCCGGCTTCGGCACTTAGTCTCAAAATTGGACAATCTAGTCCATGGTATATGCAAAGTTGCTGAATGGTCTTTTCGCATTCATGCTTTTTCAGGTTCTAGGATAAATCGATTGGTTTAGGCAAAATACAGTTCCCTGAGGATTAAACGTAACTTGGACAAGTTCCAAATGGTTGGTAAAAGCATCATCCAACATAAAACTCAGCTACAGAGGCAGAATGTTTGATTCACAGTTACAATTTACATTCATGAGGTTAGATGGGAGAACGTCATCAAAATTCCTGCTCCTGAATGTATCTCTCATGAAAAATGCATGCTTGTGGTAGCAGGTGAGAACACGATCAGGTTCAGCTGTAGTTCACTGACAACACATTATCACATGAAGATTAATAGCTTGGGTGAGATCCTGGCAAAACGCTGCACTTATGCAATTTGCCGACTGTTGATGCTATCAGAAGTGGTAGCAGAGGAGAAAAAAAAATAGAGAAGTAAGGGAAATAAATAAATATGTGTAATTGGTGAAAGTTAAAGGCCAAATGTCGTAAAACATGACTGGTTCCAAAATGTAAGCCACGATGGGAGGTAAAAATGACATTGGTGATGTTCCCAGTGTTTGTTATGCTCTAGACGTAGCATAAGCTGCTTCCTTGATGTGCACTCTGACAAAGGAAGGTTCAGACGTGGAGACAGCTTCAACAGATTCATTGAACTATTAACAATTCTCCTACTTAGATTCGACTCTACTGTTAATCCTTCTATAGCTACTCAGACTGACGAACCAGTCTGCTACAATCCACGTGGTGGGTGTGATGTTCAATCAACCTTGTGTCTGTACTCACTGAGTGTCACCACTGGAAAGAGGAAGATCATGTGTGCTGTGTCCTTTATATATGGATTGGTGTAATGCCCCCCTGTTGTAGTGTTACCTCTGTGTGTATCGTGAGTGCCCATTGGTCGTGTCCTTACTGACCTATTGGTTGAATGTCTGTGTGTCATGTCTCTGGTGCTCCCTCTAGTGTCTATCTAGTCTACGTGTATTTACATTAACCCCTTGTGTATTTACAGTGATGCATATCACCACATGCCCCTTTTTTCGTGTTACATATTTTCTGTACAGTGTTAAAGAAAATTGAACAAAAACAGGTAGATAAGTGATGCTATGTACAAGTTATGATAACAGTGATCATTAAACAATAAGTCCAAATCATATGTATGAGACCAAAATTCATCAATTACTATGGTCGAGTGTCTTTCTTGTTCGGTTGGTGAGTTGGTGATGTTGATGGTGGCATGTCCTTGTGAACACCATCAGTGTCCCTGTGCGTAAGGAACCAAGAAGTGGTCAAATTACTTTGTTGTCTGATTTGGAGACTTTTTCTTCCGATGCTTGTGATAGCGATGTTGGATGGCATCTGTCCTGAAAGCCAGGTTGCCTGTTGGTAGTGCAGCACGTGTGAATTGGGAAGATGCATCGTCCTGCCATGGTATGTCATTGTACTGAGCTGAGCAGTAACAGTGTCCCGCATTTGCAGAGTTGTACCATGTCGTACCAGTCGTTGTGCCATAGTTGTTGTTTTTGTCGTGCTTGTTGTCGACGATGTTGCCTTTGGTACACGTCGTGTTGTTGTCTTTGATATGGTTTTCATAGGTTGTGATGTTGTGTCGGTTGGTTTTGTTGCCGCGTTTGCTGCACTCGAGGACCACACACTGTGGATAATACGAGTCCTTCACACAGTTACTCGTGTCAGCGTGCTTTGTGGCATCTGCTGTTTCCTTGAGCGTACCGTCACTGAGGTTGCGGCACTCCCTGTCTGGAGTCATGTCCCGCTTACTTGAGTCAGTTTTGGCTTGTCGATTCTCCCCGTCTGGAGTCATTTCAGGTTTACTGGAGTCGGCTGAGATTTCTTGATGCTCCACGTCAGGAGTCAAAACGTTCAGGAATGCATAGCAAATGTATAGCACAAGCAATGTGGAGAGGCTCGAGCTAATTAGGTTTGAAGTAACATGGTGTCACCGGAGTCACTAGTAGTCTCACTGTGATTGTCGAGTGCCTCTGTACACACTAGCTGAGGTCTGTCACATTGCACATCTTGTATGGGAAGTGGGATGCCATCGTCACTTGTCTCACATACAGTGGGTAGAGCCTCAGTAGCTTCTTGTTGTTCTCTTGAGCTGGATAGACTGTCATAATCTTCTTCTTATGGCTCAAACAATCTGGGTGGACAGTCATAGTCGCTTTGTTATTCACTGGAGCGTGGTAGACTGTCATAGTCTTTTTGCTCTTCACTGGAGCGTTGTAGACTGTCATAGTCTTCTTGCTGTGCACTTGAGCATGGCAGACTGTCATAGTCATTCTGTTGTTCACTTGAGCATGGCAGACTTGCATCGTCTGCTGCTGGTTGCTCAGAGGAGGTTGCTCGACCCTCATGGTCTTGTTCATGCAAGGACTGCACTTCGGAGTCTTGCATTGCTTCTGTCGTGGAGGCTGTCCACGAGCTCCCTGTGGAGGCTTGTGTCACTCGAGTCACTTCTTGTTCAAGCCAGGACTGCGGTGTGGAGTCTTGCATCGCTTTCTGTGTGGAGGCTGGGACCCTTTGTGGTGCGTGGACCACTCGCTATTTGGAGTCGGGAACCCTTTGCGGTGCGTGGACCACTCTCTGTGTGGAGTCGAGGACCCTTCGCTGTGTGTGGACCACTCTCTGTGTGGCAGCAGGCCGCTCTCTGTGGGCCTGTACCTCTCTCTGTCTCTTGGTGTCAGGCCGCTCTCTGTGGGCCTGTACCACTCTCTGTCTCTTGGTGTCAGGCCGCAGCTTAATCCTGCACTCATGAGTCGGGATGTCATATATACTGGGCTGAAGATCCTCAAATCCGAAGAACACATCCACGTCTGTGTCGGATTCTTCACTGTAGAACACATCTCGTTGCGGTTCGGATTTGGTACTGAGGTCGCCATCTCCAATGATGAAACCTTTGTCTGAGTCGTAGTCCTCTAGGACCATATCACCACTTTTTGTGTCGGAGCTGGCATTGGGCCCAATGCCAGCTCCGACACAAAAAGTGATGATGTCCAAAGAAGAAATCAAGGTCGGAGTCGTAGTCTTCAAGGACTGTATCATCTCTTTGGACGGTGATAACTGCTTGTTGCAGGGTTCTGCAGAGGTTACTTTCAGCTACTGGTCGAATGTCAGGCATTGTGCTATCGTTCCAGGTGAAAGAAACAGGTTTTACGGCTTTAAATTTTCTTTTCATGTTTTGGGACATTTGCCCTT
This sequence comes from Scyliorhinus canicula, assembly GCF_902713615.1. NCBI lineage: Eukaryota > Metazoa > Chordata > Chondrichthyes > Carcharhiniformes > Scyliorhinidae > Scyliorhinus > Scyliorhinus canicula. The sequence goes on from NC_052158.1 coordinate 115,569,704, forward strand.
TAAGTGGGCATGGCCTGGAGCCTCTGACATCATGACGCATGTGACATAGTGCGTAGGAAGCGATCGCGCATGCGCAGATCGCTGCTCCTTTACTTTGCGCATTTCTCTCAACTGCGTATGTGCGGTACCTTTTTCAATATGGCCACCAATCAAAATTGTTGTTCTCTGCTCCGGGACATCTGCCTCGTGGTGAGTATTGGCGCCTCTCTTACCGTTTTCTGATGGTTTGTTTGTGTCTTCCTCGCAGTATTGTTCGAATTTGTCCAGGACTGCCTGGAAGTCGCTCCTGTTTTGCCCTTTGGAGAACTTGAATGTTTTGAAGATTTCTTCCTCTCTGGCACCAGCAATGGTGAGCAGAAACTCTGTCTTTTCAGCATCAGCCCCGTCTTGTAGGTTGGCTGCTACCAGGAAGATCTCAAACCTTTGCCTGAATGCACGGCAGGTTTCACTGAGATTGTCGTGGCACGTGTGCCGCTGTGGAACCGGAATCTCAATCATCTTGCCTTGGTGTTGTTGCTGGTTGTCACTGTTTGCTGAGTTGTAACTATATCAATTGAAACAGTCACTCACTGGTACCATGTCTTGTTATGGTCTAGACGTAGCATAAGCTGCTTCCTTGATGTGCACTCTGACAAAGAAAGGTTCAGACGTGGAGATAGCTTCAACACGTTTATTGAACTATTAACAATTCCGACTTGGATTCGACTCTACTGTTAATACTACTATAGCTACTCAGACTGACGAACCAGTCTGCTACAATCCACGTGGTGGGTGTGATGTTCAATCAACTCTGTGTCTGTACTCACTGAGTGTCTCCACTGGAAAGAGGAAGATCATGTGTGCTGTGTCCTTTATATATGGGTTGGTGTAATGCCCCCCTGTGGTAGTGTCACCTCTGTGTGTATCGTGAGTGCCCATTTGTCGTGTCCTATCCTACTGACCAGTTGGTTGAACGTCTGTGTGTCATGTCTCTGGTGCTCCGTCTAGTGTCTAGCTAGTCTATGTGTATTTACATTAACCACTTGTGTATTTACAGTGATGCATATCACCACTTTTTTTTGTGTTACATATTTTCTGTACAGTGTTAAAGAAAATTGAACAAAAACAGTGGTCAGGAGGTAAGTCACTCACCGCAAGATTCTTAGCCAATGACCTGGGGCAGCAAGGTAGCATAGTGGTTAGCACAGTTGCTTCACAGCTCCAGGCTCCCAGGTTCAATTCCGGACTTGGGTCACTGTCTGTGAGGTGTCTGCATATTCTCCCTGTGTCTGCGTGGGTTTCCTCCGGGTGCTCCAGTTTCCTCCCTTAGTCCAAAGATGTGCAGGTTAAGTGGATTGGCCATCATTAAATTGCCCAGAGTGTCCAAAAAGGTTAGATGGGGTTACTGGGTTACGGGGATAGGGTGGACGTGTGGGCTTAAGTGGGGTGCTCTTTCCAAAGGCCGTTGCAGACTCGATGGGCCGAATGGCCTCCTTCTGCGCTGTAAATTCTATGAAAACAAAAATGCAGTAATTCAAACACTACATTTATTTCTATCAAACAAGTAGTTTTTAAAATCAATACTGGGAGAGATATGAACGCGACAGAAACTTTGCTTTTCCAACAATTCAAGTCTCAACAAAATGTGATGCTAATTACATTTGGATCTGTTTGATCCAGTGAAAATTTGAGGATGGTTCGATCAGACCACAGGACAGATACTTGTGGCTGTTAAAATATCTTTCCAATGCAGATTTCAGCCTTGTGGCGTAAATTAGAAACTAATTCTCAAAGAAGAGACCTTTTATACATAAGTTTCATCAAATCAAGGTGTTGCTTCTGAAATTTGAGTAATCTAAATATGTGAACTTAACCCTCTAGAGCTGCAATAGAAAGAAATAATCCTCTGCTCTTTCCTATTAAATGTCTTGACATCTCATTAACCAGAATCTCTCTCACTGGGGCCTATTGCGGCTTTGTGGCTGATTTGATCTGTGTGACAGCTTGCCCAAGTGTTATACCACTTAGGGGCTGGGGGCTTGTAGGGGCTGGTTTAGCTCACCAGGCTAAATCGCTGGCTTTTAAAGCAGACCAAGCAGGCCAGCAGCACGGTTCGATTCCCGTACCAGCCTCCCCGGACAGGCGCCGGAATGTGGCTTTTCACAGTAACTTCATTTGGCGACTAGGGGCTTTTCACAGTAACTTCATTGAAGCCTACTCATGACAATAAGCAATTTTCATTTCATACCATCAGCACTATGGTCCTGAAATAGTCAATGTGGACAGACTCAATTATTTTGGACAGAAGAATACAATAATCTTTGGAAACAATAAATAGATAAATTGGTTATTATCTACAGATGGGCGAAAATGACCCTTTTAGTTGTTAAAAATGAACAAAATAAGGTAAAATACAGAAATTGAATTCTACTCTTCCGACACAATCCTCAGAGAATTAAAAACAAAATCTGGAATAAAAGCTTGTCTCAGTAATGGTGACAATTAAATTGCTGGATTGCCAGAAAGGAGGTAGAGGGCGATGGTTAAAGGTTGTTTTTGTGACTGGAAACCTGTGTCTCGTGGTGTACCGCAGGGATCGGTGGTGAGGCACTTGCTGTTTGTATGTACATTAATGATGAGACGTGAATGTGGGGGTATGATCAGTAGGCTCGCAGACCACACGAAAATTGGTGGTGTGGGAAATAGCAAGGAGGACACTGTAGACGGGCTGGTCAGATGGGCAGACCAGTGGCAAATGGAAATTAACCCAGAAAAGTGAGGTGATGCATTTTGGGAAGGCTAACAAGGCAAGAGAATACACATTAATGGTCGGATGCTAGGAAGTACAGAGGACCAGAGGGACCTTGAGGTGCATGTCCAAAGATCCCTGAAGACAGCACGACAGATAGAGAATGTGGTTAAGAAGGCACATGGAATACATGCTTTTATTAGCTGGGGATTAGAATATAAGAGCAGAGATGATATGATGGAGTTGCCGTTAGGCCACAGCTAGAGTACTGTGTGTGTAGTTCTAGTCGTTACACTTTAGGAAGGAGGTGATTGCACTAGAAAAGGTACAGAGGAGATTGACCAGGGTGCTGGAGTAAAAAATAAAGTTGCCGTAGTCCCAGATGACTATAGGCAGCCTTCTACTTTTCGGGAGAGAGCTGATTGGTGGTGATTTAACCTGAGGGTCACCACACTTCAAGCGAGGGATAAGGTTGAGAAGATGGGGCTTCATGAATATCCTCAGCCAGTACTGGAATTAACCTCATTAGCTGGAGTGTTTCAGCTATGAAGTGAGATTGGTTATGCTGGGATTGTTTTCCTGAAAGCAAAGACGATTGAGGGGGGACCTCATCGAGGTGTACAAAATCATGAGGGACATAGATAAAGTAGGTAGGTAGAAACTTTTCACCTTAGGGTCAATAACCAGAGCATAAATTTAAGGTAATGGGTAGGAGATTTAGAGGGGAATTGGGGGAAAGCTTTTTCATCCAGAGGGTGGTGAGAATCTTGAACTCACTACCTGAAAGACCGGTACAAGCAGGAACCATCACATTTAAGAAGCATTTAGGCAAAAACTTGAAACAACATACCACACAAGGCTACGGACCAAGTGCTGGAAAATGGAATTGGAATAAATAGGTGCTTGATGGCCGGGGCAGATACAATGTGCCAAAGGGCCTCTTTCTGTGCTGTAAAATTCTATGGGCTGGATTCTCCGATCCCTGACGCCGAAATCGCGTCCGGCAATGGGGCGGAGAATCCCGGATGAATTCTTTAAGGATGCGACGAGACACATTGATGAAGGTTGGGCAGTGGATGTGGTGTATATGGATTTCAGTAAGGCATCTGATAAGGTTTCCCATGGTAGGCTCATTCAGAACGTTTGGCGGTGTAGGATGCAGGGAAATTTGGCTGTCTGGATATAGAATTGGCTGGCAGAAAGAAGACAGCGAGTGGTAGTGGATGGAAAGTATTCCGCCTGGAGGTCGGTGACCAGTGGTGTCCCGTAAGGATCTGTTCTGGACCTCTGCTCTTTGTGGTTTTAAAAAATGACTTGGATGAGGAAGTGGAAGGGTGGGTTAGTAAGTTTGCCGATGACATGAAGGTTGGGCAAGTTGTAGATAGTGCTGAGGGTTGTTGCAGGTTACAGCAGGCTAGTGACAGGATGCAGAGCTGGGCTGAGAAGTGGCAGATGGAGTTCAACTAGATAAATGTGAAGTGGTTCATTTTGGAAGGTTGAATTTTAACGCTGAATACAGGGTTAAAGGCAGGATTCTTGGAAATGAGGGATCTTGGGGTCCACGTACCCTGAAAGTTGCCACCCAGGTTGATAGGGTTGTTAAGAAGGCGTATGGTGTGTTCGCTTTCATTAAGAGGGAGATTGAGTTTAAGAGCTGCGAGGTTTTGCTAAAGCTTTATAAAACTCTAGTTAGACCACATTTGGAATATTGTGTCCAATTCTGGTCGCCTCATTATAGGAAGGATGTGGATGCTTTGGAGAGGGTACAGAGGCGATTTACCAGATGCTGCCTGGACTGGAGGGCATGTCTTATGAAGAAAGGTTAAGGGAGCTGGGGCTTTTCTCACTGGAGTGAAGAAGACAGAGAGGTGACTTGATTGAGATGTACAAAGTGATGAGAGGTATAGATAGAGTGGATAGCCAGAGACTTTTCCCCAGGGTGGAAATGGCTGTCACGAGGGGACATAATTTTATGGTGATTGGAGGAAAGTATAGGGGAGATGTCAGAGGTAGGTTCTTTACACAGAGAGTGGTGTGTGTGTGGAATGCACTGCCAGCAGAGGTGGTGTAGTCAGAGTCATTAGGGACATTTAAGTGATTCTTGGACAGGTACATGGACAGCAGTAAATTGAAGGGGTGTAGGTAAGGTTGATCTTAGATTAGGATAAATGGGCAGCACAACATCGTGGGCTGAAGGGCCTGTATGGTGCTGTACTGTTCTATGTTCTATGGTGACAGAATCGGGGGCGGCGCCACTTTTGCAATGCTCCGCCCACTGAAAAGCGGCGTGCTCTAGGAGTACGCCACACGCTGTATCCACAGCCTCAGGCTGAGCCTGAGCCTGAGGCCCGTCCTGCGATGCACCGTCCCAGACCGGCCGAGTTCCTGATGGCGTGGGATAGTGTGGTCACATCCGTCAGGAACTGAGCGAGGTGACTACAGACTCAGTCCAGCGCCGCCACGGGCAGGAGAGGGCCGATCAGCAGGCAGGGGGGCATTATTCGGGGCTGTGGGCACTGTTGGGGGGGGGGGGGTTTCAGGGGCGCACGAGCTGGCCGAAGGGGGGGACTACTTTTGCTGGCCGTGTCCGCCATGAAGCGTTGCAGGCTACCGGCATGCGCATGTGAGGCCACAGACCCAGCTCCGGGCCGTATCCCACCCCGACGCTCCGATGCTAGCTGCCGTATTCTCTGGTGCCGGTTTTCGGGCGGGGGCAGGGATCACGCCACACCGGTCAGGGGCCGTTGGCAGCAGCCTCCCCGGCAATTCTCCAGGCAGCAAAGGCCGAGCAGCCGTCGGTTTCTGCATAGTCCCACCGGCGTGGATTGGACATGGTCCCACACGGCGGGACCTGGCATGGCCAAGGCGGAGAAGACACCCCCCTGCGCATGCGCCAGAATATGCCGGTCTGCGCATGCGCTGAAGCACACCGGCAGTTCTGCGCATGCGCTAACTCATGCTGTCCCTTCGGCACCGGCTGGCATGGAGCTAATCCCTCCACCGCCAGCCTAGCCCCCGGAGGTGCGGAGAATTCCGCTACTTCCGGTTGGCCCGACGTCAGAGTGGTTCGTGACTTTCTTGGCGCCAGCGTCGGGCCAATTCGCCGATTATGGTGAATCCCGCCCATGGTGTCCTGCTGACAGATTCTCCCCCACTTCTCCACCTCCATCTTTGGCCGGTTTGTCCTCCACTTCTGATTAATCTCCTTGTTACACCACAGGGAAAGGCGGTGTAAGGTACTGGAAGCAGGTGGCTTGAACACAATCCTTAAAGTCAGAACCAATGTCTTTACTGCATACCATGCCACTCCCTGAGGACTTCAACAACTTAAAACTGGCAGTGCTATCTCCAAACACCTCTAATAACTCAGCCCAATGACATATAGTTATTATACATCAAAGTATTCACTCTGCCACATCACTGAATTGTCTGAAAGGTCTGTATCAAGGCAGGTATTATATTTTCCTTTTTTCTTTTATGTACAGAAAATGCAAAGCATTTTATTGTATTGACGAGTATTTAAACTGCCTTAAACAATTAAATTAGATCTTGAGCAGAAATTCTGCCCACAGCTTACATTGCGTCTATTTAAAGCAGATGTTACTGAGTCCAGGAACTGTTGTGCTCAAGCGGGATTCTTAAATTTAGATTTACATCATGGTTGGTAGGCCTCCTGAGGGATATGAGAATAATCGATTCAAGCAAAATCACTTTCTCATTCGAAGTCAGAGGGAGCGATTTACAGCCCGTGTTAGCTGTTAGCGAGAATGGCAATGTGAGCGCAAAATCCGGCGCGATTGCGTTCCCCAATTTTTCACGGCCCTCGTCAGTGATGTAACGAGTTTCCTGCCACGGAAGGTTTGGAACCTCATTTAAATGCAGAAAAATGTAAGCACGGGCCAGGGGGATTCAGTCTCAGCACCTTCGGGGGGTCGGATCGCTCGCAGGTCTTAGCGACCCTTCATGGCTATGGGCCGCTAGGTTTAAAGGGGTCTGGTGGCAGGTTTTCAGGCAGAGTTACCCTTTCTGGGGCCTTGTGGTGATATCGCCGTTGAGCTATTACCCTTCCAGAATGGAGGCTGCAAGTGGGTGGGAACAGGTGAATTAACAGAGCCAGCACAGGGAAAACTGTGAAGTCCCTGGGTGGGGTCCCGTGAGTGGGGAACTCTGTCAAGGGGTGGTTCCCAGCTTCATAAGGCTGAAGACCCTCACACCGGGGAAGGATTAGTGCAGTCAGGGGGCCGTGGCTGTGAAAGACACTGCCATTCTGAACTTTTATGCCAGTGGCTTGTTTCAGAGCAGCAAGGGTGAACTGTGCGGCATCTCCCAGTCAGCCGTGCACAAGTGCATAAGGGAGGCCACAGATGTGCTATTTGCGTGGACCCACATGTACATCAACTTGTGCTGGGACCAGGAGAGACAGGACACCAGGGCTATGGCTTTGCCCGCAGACAGGCGCAGGGTGTCATTGACTGCACCCACGTGGCTCTTCGCCAACCATTGCGGCATAGAGTTCCATTTGTGAACCGCAAGGGAAACCACTCCTTCAATATCCAGGTCAGCTGCGGCCACGCAATGCATATTATGCTAGTGCATGCTGTTACCCGGGGAGCATCCATGTCAGTTACATCTTGGGAGCACACGGATCCCAGCCATTTTTGAGGGAAAGCTGGAGGAATAGCTCCTCTGGGACAAAGGGTACCCACTCAGGAGATGGCTGATGATGCCAGTGCAGAGGCCACAAACACATACCGAGGCTCACTACAGTGAGAGTCAGGCATCAATGTATGCATTGGTCGATCAGGCCATTGGCCTGCTCAAGGTGCGGTTCCGGCACCTGAACCGGTTGGGGAAGCCCTCTAATTCAGCCCCCAGAGGGTGTCCCGCATCATTGTGGTGTGCTGCACTCTGCAGCACAGCTGGACCAGGAGGAGATGGAGGAGCGCCACATCTCCTTGTATGAGGGCAGTGAGGAGGAACCCACGCAGAGGAAGGACCTTAGACAAAGGCCAGTGCCAGCCTGGGACACAGGGTTAGGGAAACCCCCATAGCCTCTCGGATTGGGGATGATGAGGACTAGGGTGTGAAGACCTCTCTCACCATGGGGTCTAAAGTCTTCTCACACTGAGATGTCTGCGGGAATCCATCATGATGGTATCTACATACATTGGCAGGGCACTAAAGCGATCGGCAGGAGGATAATGCTGAGTTGCAGTGAGGACAGAACGATGCTCCTCATATCCTCTGCGGAATTTCTGCCTCTTGACTGACAGACAGCTGAACTCGGCTTGCCATTGAACTGGGTGATCTTGGGGCCCAGAGAGGGTGACTGACACATCTCAGCTCCTACTGCTTCCTCCAAGGTCAGGGGCCCCATTGCTTTTCACCACCTACTGATGAGGTAGACAGTCTCCCTATGTGTTTTCAGTCCTTGGCACCTTCATAACTAGAAAATGCTGGCTGACATGACAGGGCTGAGCATTGCTGTCAGGGTGGAGGGGGGGGGGGGGCGGTGTCGGTGGATATTCCATGAATTTGGGGTGGGGGTGGGGTGGGGGGGGGACTGTTCCTACAGCGGTACAACTTTATGCATCGTCAGTGTGGGAGGTGGAAAAGTCATAGCGCTGCCATTCTCACACTGCACAGGGATAAAGCACAGAGTTTGCGCGGGGGTTTTGTGGAGCATGGTGCATGACATGACAGTGCAGAAGATTCGTATGGGTGAATAAAGGGATTTTTAATACAAGGGCGATATTACAATGGTGACTTATCTCTACCAGTGCCTAGGCTCACCCATGCCCACTTGGTGCCTATTGTTTCTTACTCTTCCTCACCCTCCTGAAATATCTAGGACTGTCCCCAGGATCCACAGCTGAAGATGAGGCGGCCTGCTGACTTCCACAACCTGTTGCTTGAGATTTCCTGAGCAGGCATTCCCTGGGGGTGGGGGGGGGGGGGGGGGGGGGCTGAGCCTTTAGGGACCAGTCATAGTTTCAAGCTCTGGGTCACTGTCCGTGTGGAGTTTGTACATTCTCCCCGTGTTTGCGTGGGTTTCGCCCCCACAACCCAAAGATGTGCAGGGTAGGTGGATTGGCCACACTAAATTGCCCTTTAATTGGAAAAATGAATTGAAAGATTATTTAAAAAAAACTTTATTAAACATGTCTCATTACCCATTGCCAGGTCCACGATAGTCTGTTCCCCGGTTGACTCCACGACATATTACTCCCAGAAACTATTCCTAATGCACTTGATGAATTTGTTGTGTTATGGGCCAGGGTTTAGAGAACCCCAAAGCGTATCAAGGAGTTCAACGGACCCACAACTTTTAATAGATTGTGGTATGGGGAGCACACGACCCACTCTATAGGTGTGGTACAGCAGAAATGGAAAAGTATTTTTTAAAGCAAAACAATGTTTATTCTACGAGCTCAAGTTAACCTTTTTTAAAACATACAGTGAACACCTTAGCAACCATTAATTCAAATACAGCCCCCAAAGACTACAACACTAAGTAATCCTTTAAGCTTTCCTTTTAACATCCATACGACTTAAAAAAAAGAACTTTGGAGGCGATTCTCCAAAATGGAGACAAAGTGTTCGCGCCGTTGTGAACGCCATCGCATTTCACGACGGCGTGAAACGGACATGGGGACGACCGATTCTCTCCCCCACAGGGGGCCAGGATGGCGCTGGAGCAATTCATGCCACTCCAGCCTCCCTCCGCAGCGCCAATGGGTGCCGCGCCAACCCGCGCATGCGCAGTTGGGCCACGCCAATCAGAGCATGCGCGGAGAACTTCTTCAGTGCCGGCGATAACTCAACATGGCGTCGGTGTTCAGGGGCCGGCCACGCAGGAAAGTAGGCCCGGGGGGGGGGGGGGGGGGTGGGTAGAGGCCGGCCCGCCGATCGGTGTGCCCCGATCACGGTCCTGACCCCATCAAAGGTGTCCCACCCCCCGTGAAGGATCGCCTTTTCCTGTCCCACAGGTCGCCCCCCGACCTTTCGCACAGAGTTCCCACCGGCAGCGACCAGAGGTAAACGGCACCGGCAGGACTCTGTCGTATCTGCGCAGCCGTTCGGCCCATCCGGACCGGAGAATCAATGGCCCCGCCGATTCCAGCGGGGCGAATCTCCCCCTATAACAGAAGCACATCAGGTTAAAGGCACTACTAAAAACATTTAGAATTCTGAATTCACCAAATGATCAAGAGATAGTCTTTTCATGGCAGAGAGATCAACAGTACAGTCTGGCTTTATCTCCCACACTTAAAACGCAACTAAAACACACCCTGCAGCCTGCTCAAAAATGAAAGTAAAAAGCTGACAGACAGCCCAGCTCCACCCACTCTCTGACATCACTGCAGTAGTAAACACCCATTTCTTAAAGATACTCTCACTACAGAGATTTATATACACTCACATTTATAAACACTCATTTCTTAAAGGTACTCTCACATGACAGTTGTCATAGGTACCCTTATCAATTTGATTAACCCAATCAACATGAAGATTAGAGTCACCCATAATTATTGTTCTATTCTTTTTACATGTTCCTATTATTTGGTGATTTATACCCTTTCCTGCAGTGTGTCTACTGTTTCAGGGTCTATACACTACTCCTATCAATATCTTCTTTCCCTTGCTGTGTTTCACCTCCACCTAAAGGACTCTACATCACTGGAATCTAGATCATCTCTCAGAACTGTCCTAATTTCATCTCGTATTAACAGTGCTACCCCACCACCTTTTCCTTCCCCTCTGATCTTCCGAACGGTCAAATGTTCCTGAATGCCAAGTTCTGTTCCAATGCTCATGATGCCTTTCTAGCTCCAGCAGCTCTGGGACAACCTTACCAAGGGGCACATCAACGGCCTGAGGCCCACCAGAGTTCTGGGCTACAGCATTCCTCAAAGTGCCAGAACCCTGGGATGTTCCTTCCTTCCTGCTGTGGAACTGCAGCTGTGAGGTGCTCACCAGCGAGTGACCCAGAAGCCTGCCTACTAGTTATCGAATTGAGATGTGAGTATTTATGCTGGTGGAGGGTGCGGGTGACAGCAGTAACGCCTCTTCGATGCTTGTCTCCAACATGTCTCCCTTGGAGCTGCTTGGGGCTGTGGTCTCCAAAGGGTGTGAGGATGGTCCGGGCTAGACGACTGATTGACCTGCAAGGGAATTGATATGGCATTAGTGCATGACAAGGGCAGGCTGATGGGAGAAAGTTATCTTACTGCACCATGGTTGCAAGCGTTGAAGGCTTAACTTTTGTCTGGTGCCCCCACCTTGCCCTCTACGCAGGTGCAGTCCTGTTCCTCACCAGCCAGCTCAGGGGCGCTCTGCTCAAAGGGGATTAGGGTTCTCAACTTGGGCATGCCTGAGCAGGCTGAGCTTGCTTATGCCGGTTGTGCCCGAGCTTGTCCTGCAATGAGACAGATGGGGAGAGTGTAGGTGGAACTCCTGCCAGGTCAGATGGTGATGAAGTCTGGCAAGCGTGGGAGGTGAGTGGGAGCGGGAATGTGAGGAGCATATTATCTACCGGAGGACCATGGAGAGTGGGGTGGGTGTAAGGGTGCTATGGCAAGTGTTGGAACACCACATGGTGTCTGGGAGAGAGATCACCATGAGAGTATGATGGGTGTGTTAAGGAGTGTAACTGGAGACATGAGAAGGCAGAATACCCTGGCTGCACAAAGAAGGTTCTTCATTTTCTTTTGGCACTGTAGTCCTGTCCTCTCATGGAATGAGCTGGCACTAACTATCAAGGCCACGGTCTCCCATAGGGCCATAGAACCATGGAATTCCTTCAATGCAGAGGGAGGCCATTTGGGCCAGCGAGTCTGAAAGCGCACCCTACCTAGGCCCAGGCCCCCGACGTATCCTTGTCACGTAACCTGTACGAGAAAATGTCATCATGCCATGCGAGCGAATCAGAGGCAAGCTGCCGTGAGAGTGAAACAAGTGGAAAAAACATTTTTGTTTAAGAGGCTGAAAATGCGGTGACTTTTCCCACAGTCGATGCCGGTGGGATTCTCCCCGGCATTCTCGTCAGGACCGACACTCAGAAAAAACATGAGAAAATTCCTCCCAGAGAATTGACGGGTATTGATTCATCTGGCCAAATACCTCCTGTGCTTTTGCTGCAAAGTTGCCTTCAGTCTAATTTACACACCTGACTTTGCTGTAGCTCCTCCAGTTGTACCTCCAGCAGTGAAAGCAGTCTGTTGCCTATATGTCACCACTATATTATCACAAACAATCATTCCACAACTACCCCAAAAAGCTGTTTCCACACAAGCTTGCCCCAGCTAGTTGTCCTACACGCCAAGCTCACTCCTCCAATAAGCTGTTCAAAAGAGAGAGCAGGTCTCCTATTGGAATAATTTCCTGCGTTTTAAATCAGTGATTTAGGTAAGCCTGAACCAGTCGTTAGCTCAAACCTATTCCTGCTGTTATTAGAATATCAGAACCATAAATTCAGTCTCAGCATCCAACAGTAAAATGATGTAGATTGAGATCAAAGCTCTGAACATTCTGTGCTACCCTTCCAGAAATATCAGCTGCATTTTCGTGTTCAGTAAGGACATACAGGTGATGACAGGACTACCTTTCAGAATGTCAGTGTTCAGTCAAGAAGCAGCTGTTTTCTAATTCCAGTTCCAGGTTTAATTGTAATTTGTGTTGCCCATACATGAATTAAATACTCAGACATGATGTAGCTCTGTTCTGTAAATCAAATCTCTTTTCATTGCCAATTGCAGTTTCCTGTATGAACACCCTCATAATACTTGAGGCATTCCAAGAATGTGTAGGTTTTCCTCAACAAGCCGGAGATTGTTCAAATTGATCCTTGGCCATTCAGCAATGTAAAACTGAACTTGACCATGCCTGTGACTTACCAGGCAAGTATGAGTAAATTGAACTTGCCTACTGGCAGCACACCGAGAATTGTGGTTTTGTTAAGTAGCTAACTCGAAACGCTGATAAACATTCACTGGAAGTACAGAAGATTAAATTGCTGAAAGTGCTTTGGCTTTGGATTCTAATGAAATATGTTGAATTCTCAAAATGATTTTGGAAAAGTGGTTTGAATTTTCCCATGGGCTCTGAGATCCCAGTCTTTGGACCCAATGGGGATCCTGAACTTGCATTTTCCATCTGTGAGGCCAGTGGCACATTTGCCCTGTAGGTGGCCTGGTTGGTCGCCTCTGCACCCGCCACCCTGTTAAGGATGGAAGGTGGACTCTCTGTTGTAGGCTCAATCTGAGGACCAGTAGTTGTAGAGCGTCAGCAGCCTCCCCAGAGAGATGGATACTGCTGAAGAAAGTTGAAAACCACGAGACCACCTAACATGAAGGCACCCTCAGAGGTGTGGATAATCATCAAACTGATTAGAGACAAAGTCAGTAGGCCCCTCAAAAGGAGCAGAACCCTTCAGATGGATTAATTTGGGTCACTGGTATGCCCCTTCCTGCCTGCTGCTCTAGGGCACAGAACCTCCGCCTCTATATCTGCTGCAGAAAGGCACCCTCCATTGAGCTGGCAATCTCCACACACAGTTCGCCACAGGAGACTGTGTTAAGAAGCCGTTCCATATGGTGCCCATTATTTTCCTGACCTCACCGCTTCCAATCTCACAACCAATGAGCCATAATTCTGACCTTGATGTCTGAAGATATGCCGACAATAAAATTACAACATGGATGAAAGAGTGCAAAAGCAATTTACTAGAAAGCTACAAAGGATGAGGGACTCAAGTTACATGGAGAGTATGCAGAACCTGGGATTTCCTCCTTAAAGTAGGGAAGGTTATGGGGAGATTTGATAGAGGTGCTCAAAATAACGAATGGTTTTCAAAAAGGAGAAATCTGCATTAATCAGAGAACGCAGACTGAATGAAGGTGATTAATAAAAGAAGCAGAGGTGACATCAGGCAAAATTTTGAAACAGTGAGTTGTGATCTGGATTGGACAAGCTGAAAGGCTGTTGGAAACAGATTCAATAATAACATTGGAAAGTGAATTGGACAAATACTTGGAAGGGGAAAGAAAATTAGAGTTCTTGGGAAAGAGTTGAAAAATGGAATGAATTGGATTGCTTTCCCAAGGCATTGTCAGAGAGCCAAAAGACTGAATAGCCTTCTGCATCGCACTATATCCCCTGATTGTTTCATATCATAGAATCCGCACTGTGCAGAAGGAGGCCATTTGCCCCATCGAATCTACACCCACCCTCTGAAAGAGCACCATAACTAGACCCACTTCCCCATCCTACCCCTGTAACCCCAAAACCCCACCTAACCTTTGGTCACTACAGGCAATTTAGCATGACCAATCAACTTAACCACACATCTTTGGACTGTGGAAGGAAACTGGAGGAAAACTATGCAGACACGGGGAGAACGTGCAAATTCCACACTGAGGCTGGAACTGAACCAGGGTCCCTGGCACTGTGAGGCAGCAGTGCTAACCACTGTGCCACCATGTTTCAGAAGGTCATGTTGATCCCCATTCTGAACTCCTTGCCCACAGTTTTGATGTTGACATGCTTCACTGAGATTTTTCTTCTTTTTCCTGACAATTTGTCCTTTTTTAAAAAAACTTTTAAAAAAAATTTTGAGTACCCAATTATCTTTTCTCCAATTAAGGGGCAATTTAGCGTGGCCAATCCACCTAACCTGCACATCTTGGAGTTGTGGGGGGTGAAACCCACGCAGACACGGGGAGAATGTGCAAACGCCACACAGCCAGTGACCCAGGGCCGGGATTTAAACCCGGGTCCTCAGCGCCGCAGTCCCAGTGTTAACCACTGTGCCGCATGCCGCCCTAATTTCTCCTTTAACAATACATTTTCTGTACTGCCAACCAACTACTGAACATGGTTAAGTCCTGTCCAGCTCAGGGTACCATGTTGTTTTTCTTAGTCTATCAAGACTGCTTAATCTAACAAACACATGTCAAGCATCTCAATAGTATCTTTCGCATGCCAAAATATTAATAATAATAATCACCTATTGCCACAAATAGGCTTCAGTGAAGTTACTGTGAAAAACCCCTAGTCACCACATTCTAGTGCCTGTTCAGGGAGGCTGGTATGGGAGTTTAACTCGCGCTGCTATCCTTTTCTGCATTACAAGCCAGCTGTTTAGTCCACTGTGCTAAACCAGCCCCTGCAGAAATTCAGGCTGTAAAAGCTGCAAAAGCTGTTTCAACTGGCTTATTTCAGCTCCCCCTTGTCCTCAGGCAAGTCTGCACTGCTTTAAAGACTGTTTTTAACTAAACTGCAGAGAGAAAAACCTGATTATGGTCCCAGCTTCATCCAGAACAGAACTGAACAGTGCTCAGAACACTTTCTCAAAGTGCTTTGAAAATTGAAAAGTGCTTCATTGGATGGGTAAGGATCAGTGGAAAGATGACCAAAAGAGGAGGCTTCTGAAAATGGGAAATCAGTGAACTAGCTAATGGGAAACCAGTTTCATGAGATCAGTGTCAATAGGGTTTGTCATGTAGAGCTAAAGGTACAAGCAAAAAGAACATTATAAAAAATAAGCAGCAAGATTACAAGGTGGCATGGCAGCAAGGTGGCGCAGTGGGTTAGCCCTGCTGCCTCACGGCACCAAGGTCCCAGGTTTGATCCCGGCTCTGGATCACTGTTCGTGTGGAATTTACACATTCCTCCCGTGTTTGTGTGGGTCTCGCCCCCACGACCTAAATATGTGCATGCGAGGTGGATTGGCCACGCTAAATTGCCCCTTAATTGGAAAAAAAGAATTGGGTACTCTAAATTTATTTTAAAAATATGATTACAAGGTGGCAAAATTGGTGATGAATGTTTCAGTGGTGATGACCATGTGGGGACATCAGCAGCCAATGTTATAATGGAATAAGTAGGTGGGATTCTGAAAAACTGGGTAAGAGGTTTTGCACTGAAAGGAAACCACAAATGTGTACCACCAGTTTCAGCCTGAGCAAGGGGGATGGAATAAACAGCTTTATCTGTTATTAAAATTTTAACTTGTCTGATAAACATGACAACTTATAATGCTACATACAAGTGTGATGAATGTAGGAATTTCAGATATATTGTTTGATAAATATTTGATGAAGTAAACAGTAAAAGCATGGATTAGCATGTGTCTGACTGCTGAAATGATTCTTTGAAAGATTCTTAGGTTGAAAGACAACAAAGCTTTTGGGAGCCAGAGGTGCAATTAACCATCATAAAAGGTTTGTGCTAGTGCAATATTGTTTTGATTAAGGGGATTCCCTGGCAGTTAATTCATTTTCAGCTTGGTGAGATGATGCTATTGCTGGGTGGGGCTAAGGCATCAGGCTTTTTGAAAAAGCATTGTCAGTTCAGTTCTGTTCTGGATGAAGTTGGGACCATAATCAGGTTCTTTCTCTCTGCAGTTTAGTTAAAAACAGACTAACATTCTTTAAAGCAGTGCAGACTTGTCTGAAGACAAGGGGGAGCTGAAACAAGCCAGTTGAAACAGCTTTTGAAGACATGCAACCTGAATTTCTGCATGGGCCTGACAGCAGTCAGATCCTTTCTGTGGAGCCGTGTCAAGAGATCTCTCTTTCTCAGAGAATATCACTGTAAAGCAAATATACATCTGTACCATTGGTATTTGATATGGATTGAGAGCTGAGATTTTTTTTCCTGAATGTTTAAGAGGGAATAAATATAGAAATTATGGGTATTGCATTCACTGTATTGAGAAGTATTGTTTAAGGGGTAATTTTAAGCTACTTTCTGGCATGATGTTAAATATTTCAATACTGTTTTAGTAATTAAGTTTGTTTTAATATACCATATCCCCATTTCTTCACATAATCACTCCTAGGGCAAAGTATCCTTTCCTCGCAGTCTTACAAAATTAAAATAAAATATTAGGGTTTCTATCCAGTATCCAAGGGTCTGGCCTGGGATTGTAATACATGTACATCATTAGCAATGAAGAGAATGATGCCATTTAATGGTTACAAAATACAGAAGAGCATTTTGCATGATTGTGTCACTTACACAATCAACCAATTCAAAGATGAATGAAAGATCAATCAAGGATACTTACCCATTTGATCTTAATCAAAGGACACAATCTGATTGCCAATTAAATTAACTAATGATTCACAGGTTATTTAATAGCCATCAGATCTTTGTGTCCGTAATCCTATGAAGGCTAATGTAAGGATGACTTCATGGAAAATGCAGTCATAAGAATGTGCATATATTCTTGTTTAGGAGATTAAGTATTGTGTTCTGAATCACAGCAAACATTGCACAGGAAACACATTTGGTGGTGGTGATCGCAATGAATACAAACTCATTACAATTTAGATCATATCATGGTCTTTTTAAAAAATGATTAAAAACATTGAAATGTGCTAGCAACTTTCAGTTATTGCAAGTGATTGAATGACCAAACTGTGAGTCAGTAAGTTTATGGAGAAACGTCTGAAATATTCATGTAGAAACTTCTAAACTATCTCAACATCTTATTAAAGTTAACATGATACATATATATTCACACAAGAAGTCAAGATTCATAATCTTTAACATAGATTATTTGGGAGTTTGACCAAAACGAATTCAGAGCAGAAGCAGAGCTTGCCTTTTATTCCGAACATTTCAAATGTATAGCTATTTCACCCCTTTTTATCTTTCTGCTTACTCAATGTTCCAAAATGTGTAATTCCTAGTAAAGTTAAGAGGATTACATTGATACTCTCTGAAACCTTTATAGCCTTGATAAAAATAGTTTCCTATCACAGATTATTTCAAGAGAATAGAATTACTTCTCCCCTTGAGTGTGCATGTGGAGTCATGTGTCTGTTGCAAGAATCATTCCCTTGCATTAAACTTAAGACTAAAGTTACTCTTGCACTCCGATTCATACTCTTGAGTTTCATAATAAGGATGAAGCTGAACATCGGTATTGATTCAAAGACATCAAAAAGAAACAAGTGCACTGCAATCAAAATCTGCATTGAGAAATACAAAAAAACTGCAGTGTTCAAATATCTTTGTACTGAATGCCTTTTCAAGAGTTTATTCATCAGCTTCTGCCTGTTTGAGTAAAAGGCCCACAGATGTTGACATTATTTTCAATGGTTTAAGATGGTTCCTATTGGCTTTTATTAACATTTGTTACTTCTTTATTATCCAAGAGTTTTTTCATCATTTTGAAAGCCGTGCTTTTTGCAGCTCTGAAGAGAGCAGCAGGTAGCTTTGGCAGCCAGGGTCAGTGCACTGACCAACTTTGAGTTCCATTGTGCTACTTGCTCGCAGTGCATTCGCTGCAGATGTGAAAGGTCAGCCTCCAGCAGAGATTCCATACCTGGGCTTTTGTCATGCCTGCCGGGAGATTCTCACGAAAAAATAATTTAACGGAAAGCAATCTGCAAAAATATCCGCTCTCCGCTGTGTCATCGAACTCCAAAGTATTGTACCAAAGTCCACAATCTTCAAGTGAGAAAAATAATCTTTGGCTCTTTTCTGTTGTTGAAGAATTCTGAGCCGAAAACTAATCAGAAGGACAGTGTGTGAAAAGCAACCTGCATTTTCTTTCAAATATTTATATTCATTTTATTACGAGAGTATGCTTTTCAAAGAAACATTAAGCATTAATTTGGTCAAATAAAACATTTTAATTAGCAATGTTTTGTTGCTCGCTATTCTGTGAAGTAGGAAATAAAGAAGGTTTATACTTTTCTAAATTTTTTTACTCTTTCTGTGCTGTGTTTTTGCAGTAAGAATTATTATTTTTTGACTTTGGAGTGAGAGGTTAAGGCTATGCACAATGGCAGTAAAAACAAGATTTTAATTTTTCTTACTCAGTAATACCACACTGCCTTTAGCAGAATGATCAGTAACTCAGATACAATTTTACTCCCCTTATGATAATTGTGTGTGTAAGTGGGAATTGACAGAAAAGATATAACTTTGGTAATCCATGAGTGCTTATTAATGACATGCCGTGCTTTCAGCCTCCTTGATGATACTTGATATCTAAATGTATTCTCAACTAAGTTTAGCATCGAAACAAAAACGAACTAAAAGATAATGTAAATAGCTGTCAGCACTGAGGCTCCATTTCTAATTAGATTTCAGTTGTCTTAAATTGGCACTTCTCATTTAATTTCAATAGGACATGCCATTTTATGACAGCTTAACCCTGAATGGAATCGCGCCTCTGGTCTTCAGAAGCTTTCAAAAAGACCCCAGGGTGGAAAGTTGTAATTAGCTGCTTCTGCGGTGCTAGTATTAAAATGTGAAGCCTTGTAGGAAACTCTTTGTGTTAGAGAAATGCCCTTTTTAGTCTTTCTTCTGGTTTTAGCATTCTGCAATGCTTTTAGTTTGTGCCCAAAAAGCCATTATTGCTACTCATGAGGCTTTCATGTAACCAACGTTTAAAGTAAGAATTTAATGCTTCACAGTATCTTAGGACAAAAGAACATTTAAATGCATACTTCATGCATCCCTATATAAAATCAGAGAAAACAGTAACATAATTTAATGTTTATATTTTTTATTTCAAGCTTAGTCTCTCATCCACGAATCCAGAAATCCCAGAAAACAAGGTTTAGTAACCAAATAATTGCAGTGTGGGTTAATCTGCATTGTGTATTTGATGGTGAATAGGAACAGCCCTCTCCCACTGTAGCTCTGGCCTAATCAGAGGCTGCTGACTGATTGCAGTGAACAGCATGAGACTCACACGATGTGAACTCTCAGCGTGAGGGAGAGGAGAGGTTGTGCGGAGGTTGCAGGTACTTTTCATACAGCCAGGCGGGAACGCTCCAACATCCTGCTGCTAGAAATTTGTCTGCTCTGCAGCCATCAAATTTTTCTCAAAGGCCAGACACTGAAGTCTGTGACTGAGGGAGATTTGTTGATATGATAACTTGATTAGTCCTGGACAGATGACACAGTGGCAGAGTCAACTCAAAGGAATCTGTGCTCTTAGCCCTTAACCTCTCCTCAGGAGATGACAAATTATATCTGGTAATTAGATTGTTATCCTACCACTGTCTTCAAAAAACCTTAAGGAACATTGCCAAGAAACTATTAATTTGTTTCCCTCTAGATCAAAATAATATTAAATGCCTCCAAACCTCTGCGACAAGATCTAGGTTTGCATCAATATATTTAGCTGTATTCAATTTTATGAGGAAAAGAAAACAAGCTCACTATTCGACTATTGCATTCAGATATTAAAATGGAGGTGCTGCTGTTTGAGAGAATGTCAAGATGCAGAGTGTGCATCGTGGTGACATCAGGGGCGAGATCTTCCGGTCCCACCGACAGTGCACCTCCGTCATGGGTTTCCCAGTGGCGTGGGCTGGATTCAATGGAAAATTCCTTTGACAGCAATGGGACCAGAAGGTCCCGCCACCAACCAATGGCCAGCCACATCCTACTGCCGAGAGACATGCTGCAGGGAGGCCAGAGAATATCGCCCCATATTTGTAACAATACAATTTAGTTTTGTGGCGCAATGAATTGCCTTTTAACACACAGCATGTATTGTTTCTTGTATTTACAAAATTATAGAGTGCTTAATATTTCTAGTTCCCAGAAACAAGGATATTCTCTTGACAATTATATAATTTTGTATAAAAACATAGGGGCAGCTAATTATTTAACAATATCGTCATATTTAAATACGTCAGCCTTGCTTCTTAAGCTGTTGGCTAATACAGCAATGATAAATGAGAAAGTTAAACTCACCACTAAGAATCTACTCTTGTAATCCAAAAAACAATGACCAAATTTGGATTAGGATTTAGTGTAATATTTAATTGGGGAATATAATAACAAAAAGTATTATTCATTTGTTGGGTTGGTATTCCAAACTAAATATCTATAAATGCCTAAACTAAAAATCAGACATTTTATGAAATAATATGAAAATATGTTCCAGCATATTGCAATACAAATTGTGGACCAGCCAGCCGAAATCATGATTCCTTCCAACTATTTCATTACAAATGAAATGGAAGGATGAAGACCTGTAGATGCTTGAAATCTTAACATCTCTCCTAACTCAAGGTCTGTTAATAGCTAAAACGAAACTCAAAAGGAACTAAACGAAAAGACCATAGATTCATTTAGTTAAGAGTGTTACAATTGATTTAAAATAGTGTAGATTTGTAATGTCGACTAAAGGTGCAGTAATTGGGGTCTTTGAGACTGTATGTGGGTCTTTAAGCTTGGCGTAACAAAAACAAGCCTAGTCAACACCCCGGCATGTTAATTGAATAATTGAAAGGAATATTAATGCTTCAGGAATACTACGAAATAATTCTATTTTAAACCAAGTTTATTATGAAATCAGAGCCAATGGACCCATCTGAATCTTTGCAAAAAACACAGCTAGGCAGGTTTGCTTTGGGAACAAGTTGCACAACTGGCTTAGCTCAAGACATTCCCAAAGTGAAGGCATACCGACCCACGCTAACAATAGGGCAATTAAATCAAAAGTCTTTCTATATGAAGACATCTGCAGCTTTGTAACATAACTGTGCAGAATGTTCTGAGAAGGCTGGTGCATGTTGTGTGTATGGATTTGACATCTGACACCTCTGAATACAACCTCGATAGCCTGAAGAGGGATATGCTTTAATTTAGTTGAATGCACAAATGGACAAGTCACAGTCCAGTGTAGCTTTTCAAGTAATGCTCACATTTTCTACGGCTTTAAATATATTTAATCTGAATAAAGCACAACCCTCCTCCCAACATTACAAATGATGTTAAACCAACATAAATTGGGTGCAGCACAAAGGCGTTCTGCTCTGTCCAATGATACCTTCTTTTTATTGTTGCTTTAAACTTTCCAGGGCCTGTATATAAAGAGAGGGGCTGCTAATGTTGCAAGTGGGAGTTTTAATGGTCTGTGTGGAACAATGTGGGCACATTCTATGCAACCTCATTACTGAATCATCTGAAATGCATGAGGAATGTTCCCACTGATTATCATAAATAGCATAAAAAAGTCTTTCATTGCAAAAGCAGGTTCCATCTGCCCCTCATGTCCCCTCACCTTAACTTTAAATAGAGAGTCACTCCCCCATGACAAAGAACAAACCTTCTATACTCTGATCTGCTTTGTGTATACTCTATAAGTGAAAACAAACATAATGTACAATGTAGATCACAGGACATATTCAGGACCTTCTATATGGTCTTACTACTCTAATTTAACAAAGAAAATATATATATTTTATGAGTTTTGTCTTTTTTTTTGGTTTTTTTTCCCGTGAATTGATGTCCTGTACATTTATCTACACGTACAGGAGTTAAGCCAGCATCCGCCACTGACACTGGCGTGATGCTGGGTGTGACAACCAAGCAAAAGAACATAAAGTAACTAATGGATAAAACAAAAGAGGGGAGCGCCCCAAAACAACAAGTAGTGCGCAGCCCCAAAAAAAACAAAAAAGGAAACAAAAACTTGTCAGAAACCCTTCAAATTAAAGTGCGAAAATCGAGGTCGATAAGGCAGTCCAAGCGCTGCGGTGCCCACCGAGCACGGAAGGCCTTGAGTATGTCCGTGGACACCGCATGCTCCCGCTCCAGGGCCACCCGGCCGCGAACGTGGCTGTGGAAGATGGGCAGACAGTCAAGCTGGACGGCCCCCTCGGTCGCCCGCTGCCTGGACCTATAAATAGAAAGTTTGTCCAGGCCCAGGAGCACGTTCACGAGGAGGTTCTCCGCTTTCCCCACCCACCTCCGCACCGGATGTCCTTAGATCAGGAGTGTGGGGCTGAAGTGCAAAGAAACCCTCAACAACAACGCTGTCAAGGAACCAAAAAGAGAGTGCAGCCTAGGACATACAACATGAACGTGCTCCACGGTCTCCACCGGACCGCAAAAGTGGCAGGTCTCTGGCAAAGCCGTGAAGTGGTTTAAACAATGGTTGCACGACACTGCCATGTGCAGCACCCTCCACCCCAGGTCCCCTAGTTTTATGGGGACGACACCTCCGTAGAAGGACCTCCAGTGGGGACATCCGCCGCCGGATGGCAACGAGGAACGCCAAGGCGTGTCCGGGTGGCAGGCGAGGACAAAGAGGTGGAAGGTGTGCAACAGCAGGCCGTACAGGAAACCCCTCCGTGTAGTGCAAAAGGACACGGAGGGTATTTCCGCGAGGCGGCTGGGTCTGTGGGGAGGGGGGGTTCTGGGGATTGGGAGGACATATTTAGGAGACTGTTACAAGTTTATAATCTAGTTGAGAAAATGATGCCACACAAGCTAAAACAGTTTAAAAACAAATCTGAACATCAGTATATGAGGTTTTAAACAGATTTTAACGTAAAGTCTTTACACATAGGAATGCATAACATTTTTCATATTTATTATTACCAATGATTCCAATTTGGATATCAGCATTTATATTATCCATTATCAGTACAAAACCTTTCTTAAAATTGTTAATCGAAGATACAGAAAGAAAAGAAGAAATTGCATCTTTAATTGTTCTGAGGGTATGCACATCACCAACAATGGCAGAATCTGCTGTCATCCCTAATTCCCCTTAAGAAGGTGATGGTGAGTCACCTTCTTCAACATCTGCAGACCATGTGATGTATGTGCACCCACAGTGGTATGGGGTAAGGGGTTCTGGGAGTTGGACAAGCATGGTGAAGGAAAGGTGATAAAGTTCCAAGTTAGAACGGTAGTGTGGCTTGGAGGGGAACTTGTAGGTGGTGGTGTTCTCATAGGCACGATGCCTAATTTATTCCGAGGTGGTTTTTCTGAGCAAATTTTTGATGATGCTTTTGAAGAAGCCTTGTTGAGTTTAGCAGTGCATTTTGAGATGGTGTACATTGCAGCCCCAATCAAAGAATCATAGAATCCTTACAGTGCAGAAGGAGGTCATTCAGCCCATTGAGTCTGTACCAACCTGCAAAAGAATAATCTAACTAGACCCACTCCCCCACCCTATCCTCATAACTCCATAACCAAACCTAGACATGTTTCGATACTATGGAGCAATTTAGCATGACCAATCCACCTAACCTGCATATCTTTCGACTATGGGAGGAAACTGGAGCATCCGGAAGAATCCCACGCAGATTGGGAGAGAATGTGCAAACTCCAAACAGACCCAAAGCCGAAATCAAACCCGGGTCCATGGCACCAGAGCTAATCACCGTGCCCCCTCTTAATAATGAAGGAAATTAATGTTTAAAGTGATGGACAGGATGTTAATCAAGCGGGTTGCTTTGTCCTGGATGGTGTTGAGCTTATTAAGTGGTGTTGCAGTGACATTGGAAGACAGCACTCAGAATGCCATTGAATGTCAAGGAGAGATATTTAGATTATCTCGTATTGGAGATGGTCATTACCTAGAACGTATGTGGTGCAAATGCTTGCCACTTAGGGCAGCACGGTAGCATAGTGGTTCGCACAATGGCTTCACAGGGTCTCAGGTTCAATTCCCGGCTTGGGTCTGTGCGGAGCCTGCACGTGATCCCCGTGTCTGTGTGGGTTTCCTCCGGGTGCTCCGGTTTCCTCCCACAGTCCAAAAATGTGCAGGTGTAGGTGGATTGGCTGTGCTAAATTGCCCGTAGTGTCCCAAAAAAGGTAAGGTAAGGTGGGGTTACGGGGACAGGGTGGAAGTGTGAGGATAGAGTGGAGGTGTGGGCTTAGGTAGGGTGCTCTTTTCAAGGGCCGGTGAAAACACGATGAGCTGAATGGCCTCCTTCTGCACTGTAAATTCTGTGAGTCTGTGATCAGTCCAAACCTGAATTTTGTCCAAGGCATAGATTAATTTATTATCTGGAGATTTATCAATGGAACGCAACAATGTGAAATCATCAGTGCACATCAGCAATTGATGACTCAATTGAAGACAGGTGGACCTAGGACTGTGTTTTTCAAACATTTTTTCTGGGGACCCATGTTCACCAACCGGCTGTCCTTCGGCACTCACATCAGCCAAACTTCGGGACCCATGCCCCTGAACTTCGCCACCCACACCGTCCGAACTTCGCCACCCACCATTTTTGCTTACCTTTAATGCGACAGCTGAGCATGCTTGGTCATCACGATCTCACTTACTTTGTCATTCAATGTTACATTTCTGTATGGATTGATCATCTCCTGCAAAGCTCTTTCCAGCAGATTCGGTTCTGAGATCCAGGCCTGTTTGCATCTCTGGCTCTCTCTTCCTCAGTCCAAAAAGATCCATCTTCAGTTCTTCAGGCAGTCCTGTTGATTGCCTGCTTGCAGCTATAAAACGGAGGAAGCTCTCTTCAGTAATTTAGCTCCCAGAGTAGGTGATGTCAGTGTCCCGGGAGAGTGACCTTCTCTCTGCCACCGATTCTAGCGGGAAGATTAATCATTTTAAAAATAAATCTGCTCCTGAGACAGCACGCTGATTACAGATGAGGCGATCTGTCCCACTGGGTTCCAGGCCTGCGCACTGCTACATCCGGATGAGGGGGGGCACATGCGCTGAACAGCCAGCATTCTTGAAAGCCGGTCGCGGTCAGCATTTTTAAGCTGGTCGCAGCCATCGGGCACTTCTTCCCGCGATCGGAAACTCCACAACCAATCACTCCGTGACCCTTAGTTTGAAAATTATTGGCCTAGGACATTCCTTGATGGAAATCTGACTGACATCCTGTAATGGCCGACAACAACCATAGCCATCTTACTTTGTGATATGTATGGCTCCAATCAGTGGAGAATTTCCCTCCTGATTACAATTAACTTCAATTTCACCAATCTTCCTTAATGCCACACTTGGGTCAAATGTTTCCTTAATTCCAAAGGCAGTTGCACTCGCCTCGTCCCTTGAAATCAGTTAATTTTGCCCATTGTAAGGGTCCTTCCTGTTTATTCTCTTGCTTCCCCCTTTCTTTTATTTTTGCCGTTATATTTTTGATCCATGGATGATTTATGGACATGCACCTTTAAGGCAGCCTGCCGTTTTAATTCAAGCAGAAGAAAACAATGGCCTGTGCCTTTAATTCAAACCGCAGCATCCAGAAGGCTGTGCTGATTTGGACTGGTGATTGGATATTGGATTGCCTCGGTTTGATTGATGCTGCTGGTGGCAAGTGAATGAGCCCCGAAAGCTATGCTCTGCCCGGTAACAGATGGTGATTGAATTTCATTTTGTTTTTTTAAATTTAAAGTACACAATTAATTTTTTTCCCAATTAAGGGGCAATTTAGCTTGGTCAAACCACCTACTCTACATATCTTTGGATTGTAGACGTGAGACGCAATCAGACATGGGGAGAAGGTACAAACTCCACATGGATAGTGATCCAGGGCCGGGATCGAACCACGGTCCTCAGCGCCATGAGGCAGCAGTGCTAAACACTGCACCACCGTGCTGCCCTAGATGGTGATTGGATATTATCCCACTGGAATGTTTCTCAGAGCCATGAGGTTACATTTTAGATTCAGTTTTGGTTCTGGCAGCAGGGAAAAAGATCCAGCAACCTCTTCTCCAGAAAATGGCTCCAGCAAAGCTTGAGAAAATTGAGACTCTGTCTCACCAGGAAAATTGTGAGTACAGGCTGCAAAACAAGAACTGTGATTCCAAGCTACTGTGGAGAAAGCCTGCAAGGACCTATCACCTGAAGAAAAAACTCTTTCCTCTTTCATTTATATGTTCCCCCCTTTCCCCCTCTCTGTGTTTGTCTGTCTTGTGTGTGTGTGTGTGTGTGTGTGTGTGTGTACAGATGGTGGGGGAGGCAAGTTGGGGTAGGAGTTAGGTACTTATTAATATTTAACCAACTGTATCTGCTGCATATTTCACCACTAATCTTGTTATAAATAAACAGTAAATGCTTATCAACTTACAAACCTGATGACTGTAATTGTTGGGCAGCCAAGGGCCAAAGTTTTCAGGAATTATTATGAGAATTATTGGTTAATTCACTAGTATTGTGAGTCTGGGACACGTGTGGCTGGAATTGACCATGCACTCGCCCAGGTTGTCACACCACCATGTTTGGACCAAGGCTGCAATGAGGTCAAACGCTGAGTGATCTTGAAGGAACCTAAGCTGAAAACAGAGGGCAGGTTGCTGCTGAGTAATTGCCACTTTGTAGCAATATCCTTGTATTGCTGATGATTGGGAATAGACTTATTGGCCAGTAATTGGCAGCATTGGATTTGTCCTTTTTTTTAGATGGACAAACCTGGCAAATGTTCCACTTTGTCAGATAAATGCCAGTGCTTTCACTTGGTCAACTTGGCTCAGGGCATGGAGAGTTCTAGAGCACAAGTCTTCAGTGCTACTAATGAGATGCTATCAGGGTCGTTAGCCTTTGCTCAACCCAATGCTTTCAACTGTTTCTAGGTTTCATCTAGAGTGAATCGGGAGGTGGTGGAAATGGATCATCCACTTGGCACTTTTGGCTGCAGATGTTCATAAATGTTTCACCTTTACTTTTGCTTTGATGTGCTGGACCCCATTGGCATTCAGGACAGGATGTTTTTGGAGACTCCTCCAATTAGTTGTCTAAGGAGCGGTGTTAACAGCCAAGGGAGTAATGGTGGGTGGGGTGAACAGGACAAAATGTGTTGGCATGGTTAACCACTAGCAGGCAGGATGAGAGAAGAGAATTGAACAATGGGGTTGTTACTCATAAGGAGGCAGCATCAGGTGCCTTTGACATGACAATGTCAAATTGTGTAATTTGAGATCATGTATACACCTTGATGTATACATTAGGAATGCTTTGAAACTGTATCTACAACCACGAAAGCTACGAAAAACAGGATGATTGTGTTTAGCATCATTTCAGTACTGTTAGAGAAATTCTATTCAAACATTCAAATTTTCTGATTCTCCATGGATTTATTAAAAGGAATGTCCTAAAACAACATGTTTACTATATAATTGGAAGAAACAACATTTTACAATGTAATGACACTAGACAAGGGTTGCAGTAAGATCAGTTAATGAGAGAGGATTTTACTGAAAAAAGACACTATTTCAAATAGTTATGCTAACAATTAAATGGTTTAGGTGGTACTGTCATAAAATATTTTTGATTTAGAAACTTTTTTTTAAATTATTTTTTTTTCTAAATGTTCCATGCATTTCAAAAGTTGTTGTCAAATTATATTTAAGAGCACAGAGATGGTATTTTCTTTTCCTAAATTTCCTATTTTCTGTTGTAATATGCCTTTAAGGGATTACAACGTGACATCGAAAGGTGGGAAGTATGTCATGCAATCCAGTTTTTGTTTCACATTTGCTTTTCACTAGGGCACACAATACACAGCTCTGCTGCTGATGTGTGTTCCAGCTTTTTACCTCTGTGGAATTGTTTCCATGTTCCTAGTCTCAATAAATGAATCCACAATGTGCTTACAAAATCCCTTATGAGTGATTGGCGCCTTTATACCATTATAAAAACATGCCATTTCTCTAATCATCTATGTTCTAGTAGAGTCTAGCATTAAGTGAATTTGGCTGTGATTTAAAAACAAAAGTGCAAATAAAAGATGCGTATTTTAACTATGGTCGGGTTTTGGGCAGGTAGAAAGTGACGTGTCTTCTCAAGGAATGAAGCCCAGGCTATTTTAATTTTCAGGTCTCACTTAATTTCCTCCCCCAAATTCCCATCTGACATTGTCAGAAAGCAATGCAAAATCACATGGCCTAGAAACACCCGCCAGCATAAACTGGTGACTGAATTAGTTTGTGGGCTCTGGGCTGTCCTCCATAGCATCCAGAATCCCTACAGTGCAGAAGGAGACCCTTCAGCCCATCGAGTCTGCACCAACTCTCTGAAGCAGTACTCTATCTAGGCCCACTCCGTTGTCGTATGCCCGTAACCCTACCCATTGATCATGCCTAATCCACCCAACCTGCACATCTTTGGACAGTAAGAGGCAATTTTAGCAGGGCCAATTCACCTAACCTACACATCTCTGGACAGTGGGAGGAAACCAGAGCACCCAGAGGAAACCCACGCAGACCTGGGGAGAAAGTGCAAACTTCACACAGAGTCATCCAAGGATGGAATTAAAACCGGGGCCCTGGTGACCTGAGGTAACAGTGCTAACCATCGTTCCGCCTGAACTTCCTGTGGGTATTATATATTTCTGGAGGTGGGGGAGCCTGTGTCTCCAGAAAGGGATGATTAAGCTTTCCTTGTGGCATTAGGAGGATCAGCAGTTTATGCAACATCACCTTTGGTATTGGTCTCTTAAATGGATTTTCAAACTTGAGGTACCTGCATACTTATGTTTTCGTTACTAACATTTAGCTCTATAACCTTGCAATGATCTATTTTTCCAGGCATTTAATAGAAGTCCGTTCAGCAATTAAGAGATTTCAGTTGCTATATGCAAAATCCGTTCAATATATACAGATGCATTCAGCTGAGAAGTGAGTTGATGCTATGAATTTCAATGGAGAATGAACAACTTCCATGGAACAAAGAACGACAGTTGTATTTTTGCTCAACACCTTCTTGAAAAGGAAAAATAGCAAATGAATTCTTTACTGGGAAGCTGTCCTATAACCTCTTTTCAAAAGATTTAAAGCTGCAAGATCCTTTTGTTGGTCGACTTGAGTCAATTGTGAGGTATCAGAAATGTGACACACAAAACATTTTCTGAACAAAACTCAATCTCTGCACCATGTTTTTGTATCACTTTGAACTTTGTGGATGATAACAATACTTAACCCTCAAAGGAGTAGTTATCTCATCTGTTGTGCTAATTTTGCTAAGCTCTTTTTTATTTAGAGTGGTTATTAAAATATGTGGTTTTTTTTATGTTGGCCTGTATGTGCTTTTTTTAAAGTAATCTATAATTATGCTGTACAATTACTTACAAAATGAGCCATCAAAGCCGTTAAAAATAGACGTTTCCCACTCCCTAGTAATTGGAAATGTCTCTAAATTTACTGTTAAATGGTTGGTTAAAGTTACCATTAGCTCTGTGCAGATTGATTTTATTTAATTTAAATCACTTCACGATCGCGTTAAATATTAGAAGGCATGTTGAATCCTCTTTGTTGTTCAATTGGCAGAACACAATTAATATTGATGAGCAAAGCCCAGCATGAAGTGAGGGTAAAAAACAGAATTACAGACAATAAAGTCTGTGGTCTTTGATAAAACAGTGACCAAGTGATGTAGGGGCCTGTTCTGCTTCAACAAGTTTCCTCCTATGATTCAGAAAGGACTTGAGCAGTTTCACAAGACTAGGACCTCTGCAGGCTATTGGTTCACATCCTATACAAGGTGAATGAAGTGCCACAGCTGGGGGCAGAGAAGAGAAAATGGTTTCAGATGTAGTTTGAATGAGTAAGAAAAACTAGTCACTCCGTCTCCATTTTTACCCTAATTAAGCAGAAAAGTTATGTGTGACCCAGCTCTACCACTTAATGGCCTCTCTGAGATCCAGCCTATCTTTTATTCTCTTTAGTGTAGTAGAATACCAGTTGATCATATTTTCCATTTCATTAAAGAGACAACAATTCTGTTGTTTCATTTGTCTAAACTGAAAAATACATGATAAATGTTGTGCAGAGCATTCTTATGCGTTTGACAGTGTAATTTAAGGAATTGATCACTAACTGTAACATTTGGCCAGCAAATAATTAATTTTTCAGGAAAACTTAAGAGGTTTCTTTCATTTTCAATGGGCAAAAACATTTCTGCTTACCGAACAGCATGCTTCAAAATATTTTTGTACTTAAATAAATTTAATCGTAATTTTCTTAGCACATATTCTGGGTGGTTTTAGTATAAGGTTGTGGTTGTGACGTTGTTCTGTGATAGCAATATTGAATGTATTGGAAGGTAGGTAAAGAAGACAAGCACTGATAATTTAGGTGTCTGTATAAATTACAATTCATATCCATACACATATCTAGTTTGGGAGTCAAACCTCATACACTAAATTAATTTCTTCTTCCAAACATTTTATTTTCAACAGAGAAGGCTCTTTAATTTCTCAGATGATAGAGATAGAGAGCCACCTGCAGGATGAGACAGTAAGTTGCATCAAGGAATCATTTGCTTCATTGAGTGCAATCTTTTGCTCTCTCCATTGGTGAACTTGGAGGCGGGAACAGCATTTAATTAGTCGGGATGGTGGTGTACCTGAATCCTGCCGCCTCCCTGCTTTCACCTGAATGAAGGTCTGGGTGGGAAGACACATGATCGACCTTTCAGCCCTGGTGTTAATTGAGGCCCTTAAGTGGCCAATTAGTGACCACTTAAAGGCCTCAACCCACCGCCACTGGTATTAACCCAGCGGCAGGTGGGCCTGTCATCATGGCCAGAAATATTTGACCCTGTTGTGGCATGGTCCCGACCCCACCTCCCCCCAGGAAAGTGCAGCAAGCCATGCATACATTCATTGACTTTGGGCGAGGATAAGTAGGAGAGGCCATAAGATTCCAGATCATGAGACATGCTCGACAGCAAAATGGGTTTAGTTTAGAGGGTTGGGGTGATTTGTGAGGTCTAGGGGCCTGGGGGCATTGGGGGGGGGGGGGGGGGATCCTCAGTCAAAGGTACTCAGTGCTTGATTGAGGGACTGGATGTTGGGAAGGGGAGCCAACCCCTGTACTTTCTAGTCACCTCCCTGCACCCTTTTCCCTCAACTCCCATCCCGTGGCACCCACCAGCGCCCACAAACTCACCTGTGGCCTGAATCTCTCCACAATCCTTCCGACAGCAGCCACAACCTTCCCAGTGACGCTGCTGAATATAAATGCCGTGACTTCCTGCCCTAGGGTCTTGATTCCAGGGTAGGCCTGCCACTGGCCTCAGGACTGTTTGGTTGGCTTGTGGTTCAGCAGATCTTCCTGAAAAGAGGCAGTGGGAGTTTCTATCCAGCTCTCCAGTCAGCAGGCAGGATCCCCTCCCCCCCCCCCCCCCCCAATGCCTCGACAAGACCCTGTCCATTCAAATATTATTCACAAAGCTAAATGCAGATAAAGGAGGTTGTTTACTCCATCTTGGCTTATCCATCCACAAAACCTGTGCTATCCTCCCATCATATCATGGAAGCTCCCACACGGCGATTGGGCCACATACTTATGAGAACTGAAGTTAGGAAAAGGATTGCAGTTGACACGGCCATGTCAGAAATTCATAGTCAGGGGGAGATTGCAGCTGAGTGTTTGGTGCTGTATGGGCAGGGATCTACTGGATTCTTAGTGTTTAAAGCAAGAACACAGGATAAAATACACTCACCTAGAAAGATATGGATTCATTAACAATATCCAGTCTGGATTGGGGGGGGAAGATTTTAAACTTGCATTTACAAAGTGCATTTCATGACCTCAAAATGCTTTACAGCCAAAGGGGTGCTTTTGGAGTGGAATCTGTTTTACTGCAGGAATGGCCACAGCTAATTTGGGCCTAGGTAGAACATAGAACATAGAATGATACAGCGCAGTACAGGCCCTTCAGCCCTCGATGTTGTGGGGACTCGAGGTAGTCCCCACAAACAGCAAAAAGGTGATGACCGTATAATCTGGGTTAGTAATGAGGAATAATTATTGACCAGGTATCTGGGAAGAGGTCCCTTGTTCTTCCTCGAGACAGCACTGTGAGACCTTTAACATCCACCTGAGTATAGGCAAATTCTCAATTTCATGCCTCATCTGGAAGACAGCGTCTGCGGAAGTGCAGCGCTCTTTCACTACTGCATGGAGAGTCAGCCTGGATTACGTGCTGAAGATTTTGGAGTGGGATTTGGACTGTGACTGAAAGGTGAGAATGCCAGGAGAATCTCAGAGTACAGGGGTGATCCGATCCACACCCCCCCCCCCCCCAAGACCCCAATAGGGAGACACCCCAAAGGGACCCCTGTAATAGGGAGACCCGCCTAGGAATCACTAAAATAGGGAGGCCCCACAGGATCTGAAATAGGGAGACTCCCCCACAGGGACCCCCAAAATAGGGAGACACCCTGTAAAAGAGAGGTAAGTGCAGTGAAATCACACACTTGAGTGATTGGAATGAACTTATCTCTCTCTGATGTGATCAATGTTTACAAACATTGGGGTTTTGCCACTTAGGCCATTGAACTATGAAGGGAGATGAGTCAATCAAAGCTGTAGCTGGTTTGTAGAAGCTGTCAATCACAGACCACTACTAGAAAGCTATGAATGGCTTGCAGCTAATGGATCTGTGGGAGGGAACCAGATGCAGATTCAGGAATGGAGACTTGGAGCTGCAAGGTAAGTGTTATAGCTGTAATTCTTCTCACAGGCCCTGACTGGACTACTCTCTAACTTCCAGACAGGGGTCTCATTTCTGTGGGGAGGGGATCTGTGTGGGGGGGAGAGTGGTCTGTGAGGGGGTCCCGTGATTAGGCAGGGAGCCCCTGGATGGGCCCCCCTCTTACAGGGTTCCTGGGGAGAGGGATTCCACTTATTACAGGGGTCTCTGTGGGGGTTCCACTTATTACAGGAGCCCTGGGCCATCCCCATTCATTTCAAAGCTGGAGCCCTACTTTCTTCTTCCCTTCATTAAACTTCCATCTCTTGACACCAGAGGCCAGTATTGTAACTTTTCTATGAGCCATGGAATCACATTTCTTCTGCCTGAGCGACCAGAAACTGGCCACACTAGTGAAGCTGCTGTGGAACTGAATAATTTCAATGTGACTTTTTCTAGCATATACTCTATTTACTTTGTAACATCATTTCACATTTTTTTCACTTTCTGGACCACGGCACACTATACTTGACATGTTAATTGTCAAACCTATGAGTACTTGCAGATCAATATCAACTTCAACTTCAGTGTTTCTACATCATTCCTGGTATAGATGATGTATTCTTTTCAGTGTGCAATGACTTACATTCGCAGGCAATAAATTTCAGCTGCTATT
This sequence comes from Scyliorhinus canicula, assembly GCF_902713615.1. NCBI lineage: Eukaryota > Metazoa > Chordata > Chondrichthyes > Carcharhiniformes > Scyliorhinidae > Scyliorhinus > Scyliorhinus canicula. The sequence continues at coordinate 115,603,277 of NC_052158.1, forward strand.
GATCTAACTATTTACAGATTCTATTTAACTGTCCTTGTGACACACTGGCTGCTCCCATTGACATTCCAGCCCCAATGTGGTATTATGTCTGAATCTGACCAGTTTGTAAGATATTAATGTAAATTGAAACAATAACACTGTTCCATTCAGCATCTCTCCCATTCGTTGCCCCTCCAGCATCAAGTACTTCCTTTTAGATAACTTCTTAGCCACATTATCATTCCCATAGCTTTTGTTATTAGAAGCAGCCTGTTGTGTTGAATATTGTCAAAGTACTTTTAAAAATCTGAGTTTACCACACCTTACTTTACACAGTGTACCTGAGAAGGTGAAATTGGCCAGTTTCGAGTTCCGTTTCAGATTGTTACTGCCTGTTACTGACTGTATTAACCATTTCACAGTAAGTTCATTTCAGTGTTAATGTAAGCCTACTTGTGACACTAATAAAGATTATTATTATTACTAGTTGTATAATGATTACCAACTGTATTAACTATTATTGACCACGTTGACTGTTAGTCACTGTATCAACTGTTATTGGCCACATTAACAATTGATGACTGCATTGACTGTTATTGAATGTCTCAACTGTTACTAACGGTATTGGCTTATTGCCTGTATTAACTATTGATTGCTCTTTTGACTGTTACTGACTGTATCGGCTATTGAAGACTGTAACTAACTGCATTAATTGTTGCTGACTGTATTGACTATTACTGCCAGTATTGATTATTGCTGACTGTATTGACTGTTACTGCCTGTATTCACTGTTGCTGACTGTATTGACTATTGATCACATATTGACCATTACTGCCTGTATCAACTGTTATTGACTGTATTGACTATTACTGCCTTTATTAACTAACGATGATTATATTAACTGTTAATGACTGGATTGGGTTTTACGATCTGCATTCACTATTGATTACTGTATTTAATGTTAATGACCTTATTGATAGTTACTGACTGCATTCATTATTGCTGACGGTGTTGACTCTTGCTGACTATATAAATTACTGTTTACTGTATTGATTGTTACTGACTGTTTCAACTGTTACTAGCTGTATTGACTATTATTGCCTGCATTAAACATTGATGATTGTATTCACTATTACTGACTGAATTCACTATTACTGCCTGTATTAACTGTTGCTGACAGTATTGACCTTTACTGACTGTATTGCATGTTACTGCCTATATTGCTGACTTTATTGGCTATTACTGCCTGTATCCACTCTCACTGGAAGTATTGACTATTATGAAATGAAAAATGAAAATCGCTTATTGTCACGAGTAGGCTTCAATGAAGTTACTGTGAAAAGCCCCTAGTCGCCACATTCCGGCGCCTGTCCGGGGAGGCTGGTACGGGAATTGAACCGTGCTGCTGGCCTGCTTGGTCTGCTTTAAAAGCCAGCGATTTAGCTCAGTGAGCTAAACCAGCCCCTCTATAGGACTATATTGACTGTATTGACTATAAATGCTTGCATTAACTATTTCTGACTATATTGCCTGTTTCTGACTGTGTTGACTTTTACTACCTGTATTAATATTGCTGACTGCATTGACTGTTATTGATTGTATTGACTATCACTATCTGTATTAACTATTGATCACCGTATTGACCATTTCTGCCTATATTGACTGTTACTGACTGTATTGACTACTACTACCTATTAATGACTGTATTAACTGTTACTGACTGGACCAACTGTTGCTGGCTGTATTCACTCTTACTGTCTATGTTAACTATTACTGTCTGCATTGACTGTTAATGCCTGTATTCACTATTGTTGATGTATTGACTATTACTGCCTATATTAACTATTGAAGACTGTCTTAACTGATATTGACTGCATTAGCTATTACTGCCTGTATTAGCTATTGATGACTCTATTGATGGTCACTGTCTGCATGAATATTAGTGCCTGTGTCAAATATTGTTGATGCATTGACTATTACTGCCTGTATTGACTGTTACTGATTGCATTAACCATTGAGGACTATATTGACTGTTACTGTCTGTATTAACTGTTATGCCTGTATTAACTGTTGCTGACTGTATTAACTGTTACTGACTATTTATCTGTATTAACTGTTATTGACTGTATTACTATTATTGCCTTTCTTAACTGTACTGACTGAACAAAATATTGCTGACTGTATTGACTTTACTGACTGTATTGACTATTACTGACTGTATTAACTGCTATTGACTGTATTAGCTATTACTGCCTGTATTAACTATTGATGACTCCATTGATAGTCACTGTCTGCATTGACTATTAGTGCCTGTATTAAATATTGTTGATGTATTGACTATTACTGCCTGTATTGAAAGTTACTGAATGTATTAACCATCGATGACTATATTGACTGTATTAACTATTACTGCCTGTATTAACTGTTGCTGACTATATTGACTATTACTATCTGTATTAACTGTTGTTGACTGTATTGACTATTATTGCCTGTCTTAACTGTGCTGACTGGATAAAATATTGCTGATTGTATTGACTTTACTGATTGTGTTGACTATTACTGACTATATTAACTGTTACTGCCTATATTGACTTTGTTGAATGTATTGGCTATTGCTGAAGTTCAGTTACTGTAAAAATCCCTCAGTCGCCACACTCCGGCGCCAGTTTGGGTACACGGAGGGAGAAGTCAGAATGTCCAATTCATCTAACAGCGCGTCTTTCAGGACTTGTGGGAGGAAACCCACGCAGACACGGGGAGGACGTGCAGACTCCGCACAGACAGTGACCCAAGCAGGAATTAAACTTGGGATCCTGGAGCTGTGAAGCAACAGTGCTAACCCATGTGGTACCGTGCCGCTCTGTTACTGTTACTGACTGTATTGACTTTTGCTTCCTGCACTACTGTTGCTGACTGTATTAACTGTTACTGACTGTGTTATCTGTTACTGACTGTATTGACTATTACTGCTGTATTCACTGTTACTGACCATTACTGACTATTACTGACTTTATTGACTCTTGCTGACTATATTGACTCTAGCTGACTGTACTGACTATTGCTGAATGTATTGAGTGGTACTGACTATGTTGACTGTTCCTGACTATGTTGACTGTATTGACTGTTACTGACTGTATTGACTATTACTGCTGTATTAACTGTTACTGACCATTACTGACTGTTGCTGACTGTATTGACTCTTGCTGACTGTATTGACTGTTACTGACTGTATTGACTATTACTGCTGTATTAACTGTTACTGACCATTACTGACTGTTGCTGACTGTGTTGACTGGGATTGACTGTGTTGACTGTTACTGACTGCTGCCGACTATTGCTGACTGTATTGACACTTGCTGACTGTATTGACTCTAGCTGACTGTACTGCCTATTGCTGAATCTATTGATTGGTATTGACTGTGTTGACTGTTCCTGACTGCTGCCGACTATTGCTGACTGTGTTGACTCTTGCTGACAGTATTAATTGTTACTGATCTGTTCCCTCAGAGGATCATGGGTCTTTGGAATTCTCTTCCCCAGAGAGCAGTGGAGGTCGGGTCATTACTGACTGTATTGATTGTTACTGACTGCAATGGCTGTTACTGACTGTTACCAATTATATGGATTTTGTTTACTGAATTTTTATCCTCAGTTTCTTTTCTGCTAACAAATAGCATTATTTTAGTATTTATTGATGCAAGTCTGATGGTTGTGATTATTGTTCTTGATTACATATCGATACTGTAGGTATATGTTTTCAATCTAATGTTTAGATTTACCCCAATTCTGTAGTTGGCGAATCCCTTTTCATAACATAGAACGATACAGCGCAGTACAGGCCCTTCGGCCCTCGATGTTGCACCGACATGGAAAAAAAAAACTAAAGGCCATCTAACCTACACTATGCCCTTATCATCCATATGCTTATCCAATAAACTTTTAAATGCCCTCAATGTTGGCGAGTTCACTACTGTTGCAGGTAGGGCATTCCACGGCCTCACCACTCTTTGCGTAAAAAACCCACCTCTGACCTCTGTCCTATATCTATTACCCCTCAATTTAAGGCTATGTCCCCTCGTGCTAGCCACCTCCATCCGCGGGAGAAGGCTCTCGCTGTCCACCCTATCTAACCCTCTGATCATTTTGTATGCCTCTATTAAGTCACCTCTTAACCTTCTTCTCTCTAACGAAAACAACCTCAAGTCCATCAGCCTTTCCTCATAAGATTTTCCCTCCATACCAGGCAACATCCTGGTAAATCTCCTCTGCACCCGTTCCAAGGCTTCCACGTCCTTCCTATAATGAGGCGACCAGAACTGTACGCAATACTCCAAATGCGGCCGTACTAGAGTTTTGTACAACTGCAACATGACCTCATGGCTCCGGAACTCAATCCCTCTACCAATAAAGGCCAACACACCATAGGCCTTCTTCACAACCCTATCAACCTGGGTGGCAACTTTCAGGGATCTATGTACATGGACACCGAGATCCCTCTGCTCATCCACACTACCAAGAATTTTACCATTAGCCAAATATTCCGCATTCCTGTTATTCTTTCCAAAGTGAATCACCTCACACTTCTCCACATTAAACTCCATTTGCCACCTCTCAGCCCAGCTCTGCAGCTTATCTATGTCACTCTGTAACCTGCAACATCCTTCCACACTGTCTACAACTCCACCGACTTTAGTGTCGTCTGCAAATTTACTCACCCATCCTTCTGCGCCCTCCTCTAGGTCATTTATAAAAATGACAAACAGCAACGGCCCCAGAACAGATCCTTGTGGTACGCCACTCGTAACTGAACTCCATTCTGAACATTTCCCATCAACTACCACTCTCTGTCTTCTTTCAACTAGCCAATTTCTGATCCACATCTCTAAATCACCCTCAATCCCCAGCCTCCGTATTTTCTGCAATAGCCGACCGTGGGGCACCTTATCAAACGCTTTACTGAAATCCATATACACCACATCAACTGCTCTACCCTCGTCTACCTGTTCAGTCACCTTCTCAAAGAACTCGATAAGGTTTGTGAGGCATGACCTACCCTTCACAAAACCATGCTGACTATCCCTAATCATATTATTCCTATCTAGATGATTATAAATCGTATCTTTTATAATCCTCTCCAAGACCTTACCCACCACAGACGTTAGGCTCACCGGCCTATAGTTACCGGGGTTATCTCTACTCCCCTTCTTGAACAAAGGGACCACATTTGCTATCCTCCAGTCCTCTGGCACTATTCCTGTAGCCAATGATGACCTAAAAATCAAAGCCAAAGGCTCAGCAATCTCTTCCCTGGCTTCCCAGAGAATCCTAGGATAAATCCCATCCGGCCCCGGGGACTTATCTATTTTCACCTTGTCCAGAAAACCTATAGAAAGCTTTTGGGTTTTCCTTGATCCTACCTCCTAACTGTCAGCATGTCACAAATTTCCTCCCTGACTACTCTTAGACATCAGTCCAAAGAGGTGAAGGTTCAGTGGATTGGCCAGGTTAAATTGCCCTTAGTGTCCAAAAAGGTTAGTTGGGTTGCTGGGTTGCGGGGATAGGTGTGGGCTTAAGTAGGGTGATATTTCTAAGGGCTGGTGCAGACTCGATGGGCCAAATAGCCTCCTTATGCACTGTAAATTCTATGATTCTATGATATATACCAACCCATTCCCAGAAACGTGTCTGTCTTGGGACCTTTTATTCTCTCACCTTCATCTTACTGATGTACCTCCATGAGGTAGATGTGCCTTCACTGTCTGGATGCTAATGGGACAGAACGACTGCACACCTGTTAGTGATCCATTCGTGAAATCAAGAGAATTGAAATCAGGCAGGATCTTGGTGCCACATTACTGTCTAAGTTGTGAAAGTGAAAATCTAACCCCATAAGTCTGCCTGGGTCAGAGATAAATAGGGATGCTCATGGACTATTGAGGGATGATGGAACGCAGTTTGCAGTCTCTGGCACCCCATTGGCGTCAAGCTGGTAAAGAATTTGGAGAACAACACCAGGAAGTTTGAAATATGTACAAAGGACAAGTTAAAAATTGAGACTTCTTTCACTGGAAAAGAGAAAATGTAGATGGACGGCACGGTGGCATAGTGGTTAGCACTGCTGCCTCACAGCGCCAGGGTTAGGGTTCAATTCCAACCTTGGATGACTGTCTATATGGAGTTTGAATTTCCTCCCCGTGTCTGCGTGGGTTTCCTCCGGGTGCTTCGGTTTCCTCCCACAGTCCAAAGATGTGCAGGTTAGTTGGATTGGCCATGCTAAATCCTCCTTTAATGTCCAAAAGGTTAGGCAGTATGATGAGGATAGGACGGAGAAGTGGGCCTGGGTAGAGTGCTCTTTCAGAGGGTCGACGTAGATGCAATTGGCCAAAAGCCTCCTTCTGCACTGCTGGAATTCTATGATCACAATAGAATCCTTCTAAAATGTATGAGAGGTTAAGTATTGAGAGGATGCTTCCTCTTGGAAATCAGTAAGTAAGAATGAGATTGAAGATCATCACTAGGAGAATGAAAACAGCATTGGATGTTAATTAAAAAGATAGGTAAAAGTGAATGAAAGTGTTTCACATTCAAATGTTCGTACCTGATGGGTTTAGAGCTGATCTGCCTCTAAACCACAGCACCATCCACTGGTGAAACTGTGCAAATAGCTCCTTTATTCAGCAGCGTTGACTTCAACTTTCTCAAGAAAGGTTTCAGTGCACCGTTTATGTTAGATTGGTATCAATCCTTTCCAAATTAAAGGAGAACATCAATGATTTACTGATCTTACACTGAAAGAAGGCAATGTGCAAGTCTCCTCAGTAATTTGTGCCATTTGCTCTGCCTCCTTGCAACAGACTATCTCACGTCAGGTTCCAGGATTTATTGAGTATGCACATACATAGATTCATGCCCATAAATGTAGACACAGCATGGCGCGAGGTCAGCTGATATTGATGTAACTGTAATTCCAGAGTTTGAAAGCTTTCTTCCTCATAGTTTAAAAGAAAGGTTCCTGATATAAACTACACCACACTTAGATAATGCATCAGTCTCGGGCCACCCCACCCAACACTCCAGGTTAATTGGCAATCCCATCCATCACATTAAACATTCACTTGCTCCACCATTGATGCATAGTGGCAGCAGTGTGTATCATCTACAAGATGAACTACAGCAATTTAGCAAGGCTTCTTCAATTGCATCTTCCAAGCCCACAACCTCTACCACCTAGAAGAACAAAGGAAGCAGATGCAGAAAATACCAGCACCAGGAATTTCCCTTCCTGACTTGGAACTATATCACTGTTCCTTCCCCGTGGCTGGGTCAAGGTTCTGGAGCTCCCTCCCTAACAGGGTGGCGGATGCTTAAACCACATGGACTGCAGCAGTTTGAGGTAGAGGCACACCCCCATCTTCTCAAGGGCAATTAGTGATGAGCAATAAATGCTGTGTTGTGATGTTACTTTGAGTAACATAAGCCGCGACTTGGTGTAGGCGCTGTTGAAGAATACTCCAGACCTCGAGGTAAGTTGAACATATTTAATTGTGCTTCGTGGTGTCTTGAGGTGGGGCTTCAACAGACGGCAGTGGAAGGAAAATTGGTCGTGGGCGTATGATTTTCCGAAGTGTCATTCGATTTCTTCGAGTGATAGTGCCATTAGCCGTTTTTATCACGTAGGATCTGGACGTGGCCTGCCGAATGATGACAGCTGGGGCATATCACCCGCCATCAGGTATTTTGATCCTGACGGTGTCTGCTGGGGATAGCGCGCCCAGATCGGTGGCATGTGCGTCATAGTGATGTTCCTGGCTGTCACTAAGCTGTTGCATCTTTTGTAGTACCGGTAGGTGATCTGGGCTGGGCAGGTGTAGGGCCGGAAGAATTGTTCTCAGGTCCCTGTTCATCAGCAGTTGAGCTGGTGACATGCCAGTTGATAAGGGAGTTGCCCGGTACGATAGTAGTGCAAGGTGTATGTCGGAGGCGGAGTCTGAGGCTTTAGAACATAGAACATACAGTGCAGAAGGAGGCCATTTGGCCCATTGAGTCTGCACCGACCCACTTAAGCCCTCACTTCCACCCTATCCCCGTAACCCAATAACCCCTTCTAACCTTTTTGGTCACGAAGGGCAATTTACCATGGCCAATCCACTTAACCTGCACATCTTTGGACTGTGGGAGGAAACCGGAGCACCCGGAGGAAACCCACGCAAACACAGGGAGAACGTGCAGACTCCACACAGATAGTGACCCAGCGGGGAATCGAACCTGGGACCCTGGCGCTGTGAAGCCACATTGCTAGCCACTTGGCTACCGTGCTGCTTTGTGGATAAGTTGTTTGATGATCTGCACCCCTTTTCGACTTTGCCGTTGGACTGCGGGTAGTGCGGGCTAGAGGTAACGTGTTTGAAGTTGTAGCCTTCAGCAAACGTGATCCATTCTCGACTGTGGAAGCACAGTCCATTGTCGTTCATGTCAGTATTCGGGATACCATGCAGCGAAAACGTCTCTTTGCACGCTTTGATGACGGTCTTTGAGGTGAGGTCGGACAGCTTCGGCACCTCAGGATAGTTTGAGAAGTAATCAATCAGTAGTATGTAGTCGCGACCATTCACGTGGAATAGGTAAATGCCGCCCTTGGACCATGGAGAGGTTTCCAAGTCATGTTGCTGAAGTGACTTCTTACCCTGTGCTGATTGGAACTTCTGTCAGTTCTCACAGTCCAGGACCATGTCCGTGATGTCCTGGTTGAGGCCGGGCCAGTAGACGGCTGGTCGGGCCCTGCGTCTGCACTTTTCTATGCCCAGGTGTCCCTCGTGAATTTGCCGCAGTACCATGTGCTGGAGACGCAGCGGGATCACTATTCTGTCCATCTTTAGCAGGATTCCGTTGATCAGCGTTAGGTCGTCTTTGACATTGTAGAATTGAGGGCATTGCCCTTTCGGCCACCCATTGTTGAGGTTGTAGATGACTCGCTGCAGCAGGCGGGTCTTTGTCCGTCTCTTCTCTGATGAGAACACGTTTTTTGTCCATTGCAGGGAGGTTGCTTGCGCACATTTGTACCTGCGATTCAATGTGCTGGATGATCTCCAGTGGCTCACTTGGTGAGGTGACGGAGCGGGACAATGCATCTGCAATGATGAGCTCTTTGCCAGGCGTGTATACCAGATTGAAATCGTCCCTCCGGAGTTTGAGCAGAATTCTCTGTAATCGGGGCGTCATGTCATTCAGGTTCTTTTGGATGATGTGGACCAGAGGTCTGTGATCTGTTTCAACTGTGAATGTTGGCAGTCTGTAGACGTAGTCATGGAATTTGAGGATGCCTGTGAGAAGTCCTAAACAATCCTTTTCAATCTGTGCACGCCTGGGCCGGGATTCTCCCGTACCCGGCAGGGCGGGGGGTCCCGGCGGGACGGAGCGGCGTGAACCACTCCGGCATCGGGCCTCCCCAAAGGTGCAGAATTATCCGCACCTTTAGGGGCCAAGCCCTCACATTGAGGGGCTAGGCCCGCGCCGGAGTGGCTCCCGCTCCGCTGGCCAGCGCAAACGGCCTTTGGCGACCCGCCAGCCGGGGCCAAAAGGCCTTTGCCGGCCGACGGAAGTCCGCTCATTCGCCGGCCGGTGGAAGTCCGCGCATGCGCCGGTGCGTCAGCGGCTGCTGACATCATACCGGCGCATGCGCAGGGGAAGGCGTCTCTTCCACCCCCACCATGGTGAAGGCCATGGCGGGGTGGAAGAAAAAGAGTGCCCCCGCGGCACAGGCCCGCCCGCCGATCGGTGGGCCCCGATCGCGGGCCAGGCCACCGTGGGGGCACACCCCCAGGGTCAGATCGCCCCGCGCCCCCCTCCCAGGACCCTGGAGCACGCCCGCGCCGCTAATCCCGCCAGTACCAGAGTTGGTTTAAACCGCGCCGGAGGGAAAGGCCTGTCAGAGGCGGGACTTCGGCCCATCGCGGGCCGGAGAATCGCCGCGTGGGGCCCGTCGACCGGCGCGCCGAATCTCGGGGGGCGGAGAATTCGTCACACGGCGGGGGCGGGATTGACGCCGTCCCTGAGAATTCCGTCCCTGGTCTCTGTTGGTGTCATTGCCCGTGATGCGTATGCTATTGGGACCCATTGTGATGTGCCGTCTTTCTGTAGCTGTACCGCTCCAATGCCATCCTGACTTCCATCGGTCGAGATCTTAGTTTCACGATCTGGGTCAAAGAATGCGAGGACGGGTGCAGTGGTGAGTTTGGCCTTCAGCTCCAACCACTCTGTCTGGAGTTCTGTCGTCCACTCGAAGGCGGTTGATTTTGTTATCTAGTTTCTCAGGGGCATTGTGCTGCCAAATTCGGGATGAATTTGCCAAGGAAGTTTACCACTCCAAGGAAGCGCAGTACTGTTTTCTTGTCCGCGAGGACTTTCCTTGCTTCAATGGCTTTTATTTTGTCCATGTCCGGTGTACACCGTGTTTCGATATCCGATCACCCAGGAACTTGAGCGTGGCCATCCCAAAGCAGCACTTGGATTTGTTTAGTTTGAGGCCATGCTCATGTATGTGTCGGAATACTCTCTTCAGTCATGACACATGTTCCTCCGGAGTTGAAGATCAGATGGCGACATCATCAACGTAGACACGAACCCCGTCTATTCCTTCCTTCATCTGTTCCATGATGCGGTGGAATATTTCAGATGCCGAGATGATGCCAAATGGCATTCGGTTATGGAAGAATCTGCCAAAAGGCATGCTGAAGGTGCAGAGCTTTCTGCTGGATTCTTCGAGTTGGATTTGCAAGAATCCTTGGGATGCGTCTAGTTTCGTGAAGAAGCTTGCGTGTGCCGTTTTGCTTGTGATTTCTTCCCTTTTTGGGATTGGGTAATGTTCCCGCATAATGTTTTTGTTTAGATCCTTGGGGTCGATGCAGATTCATAGGTCCCCTGAAGGCTTCTTGATGCACACCATCGAGCTGACCCAGTCAGTTGGTTCAGTGACCTTAGAGATGATGCCTTTCTTCTGTAGGCTTGCGAGTTCTGCTTTTCGTCGATCCCTCAGTGGAGCAGGAACTCTCCTTGATGGGTGGACCACTGATTTTGCATCAGCCCGCAGTAGAATTTTGCACTCGTATGGAAGTGTGTCCATTCCACTGAAAACATCTGGGTATTGGTTCAGTATGTCGCCGATGCTGGCCTGAAGATCCTGATGAGACAGCATCATGGTGTAGACCCTTTGAATGAGGTTCAGTTGCTTGCAGGCTTGCGTACCTAGCGGGGACACCCTGTCTGTTTGGACAATCTCGAATCTCAGGCTTGTCTCTTTGTGTCGGTTGGACATTGACAGATGGCATGACCCCAGTGCTCTGATTGCATTGCCACTGTAGTCCTGGAGTTTGCAGGCAGCTGTGGGAGGAAATCGGAGAACCTGGAGGAAACCCACACAGACACAGGGAGAATGTGCACACTCCACAAAGACAGTCACCCAAGGCCGTAATGAACCCAGGTCCCTGGCGGTGCGAGGCAGCAGTGCTAACCACTGTGCCACCGTACCACCACATGCGCATGAACTGGTCTGACACAATGGGCTGGATTCTCCTGAATCAGCACGATGGCCCGACGCCAGCGTAAAAAGCGGCGCGAACCACTCCGGCATCGGAATCCTCTGCACATCCGGGGGCTAGGCCGGCGCCGGAGGGGTTGTTGCAGCGCCAGCCGGCGCCGAAGGGACTGCGCGGGTTAGCGCATGCGCAGAGCCGCCAGCGTGGTTCAGCGCATGCGCAGGCTGGCCGGCGTATTCTGCCGCATGCGCAGGGCGGTGTCTTCCCTGTGCCGGCCATGGCTGAGCCCTAAAGGGGCTGGCGCGGAAGGAAGAGGGAGGCCCTATGGCACAGGCCCGCCCGCAGATCGGTGGGCCCCGATCGCGGGCCAGGCCACCGTGGGGGCCCCTCTTGAGGTTGGATCCCCCGCGCCCCCAACCCCCCCTCCACCCCCCCCCCCCCCCCCCCCCCCACCCACCCCAGGACCACACCAGCCAACTTATCTGCCGGGTCCCGCCGTGTGTGACCATGTCCAATCCACGCCGGCAGGACTGGCCAGAAACCGACGACCGCTCGGCCCATTGGGGCCCGGAGAATTGCCGGGGGGGCCACTGCCTATGGCCCCCGACCGGCGGGGCATCATCCCCGTCCCTGCCTGAAAACCGTCGCCGGAGAATACGGCACCTGGCATCGGAGATGCAGGGCGGGATTCACGCCACCCCCTGGGGAATCTCTGACCCGGCTAGGGTTCGGAGAATCCCGCCCAAAATGATTCAAAAATAAAACCACATCTGTTAGGGTCATTAACCTCAGATGGAAAGTCAGACTTTAACACTGTTGACATGGCTTTTTGACATAGGCTTGACTGCTATCCAAGTAGGTTCAAAGGTGAGTGTGCAAATTAATCTTTGTTATTGGATATAAGTAATTTCATGTAAAAATAAGATGTTAACCAACGCATATATATAAACCACATGTAAAGCAGATTGGTGAAAGGTTTTGGCCTTCCTAGACTGCCTGGGACAAATGCACCTCCTAATTGTCTCCAGCCTAAATGGAGCCACCAGCCCCTGCACCTTCTCCCTCCAAACCATCTAAGAATTGTATCATATCAGAGCCACCCTCAGGGGGCTCTGACCAGTTAAATCTCGAGCAAAGGGTCTCAAACATCCCATTCACATTTCCTGGATCAGAAACCACTCCTCCCCCTAGGTCCTTAAGTTAAACAGTCTCCTGAGAGGCCACCTGCTGTCATCAACTGGTGAGCCAATAACCTACTGGCCTTTTCCCCAACTCACAGAACACCCCTTGTGCAATGCAGCTCGTCAACTGCTTTCCCCATCAATACCAATTCAAACTCCATCTGGAGCTCCTTCCTCTCCATCAACAACTCCTACTTTGGGGTAGCTGAGTATTGCTGGTCCACCGTCAGAATAGCCTCTACCAGCCTCAGTCTCTCCACCCTTCCCACCTTGCCCTGTGAGCCTTAATCGAGATCAGCTCCCCCCCCCGAGCGCCGCCTTTAACAATCGTGGAAAGTGCGATCTCCTCGCTTTTATTAAACTCCACGTACGTTCCTATATCAGTGGCTATTCTCTCACACGCCCCCTTATCCACTAACAATGCCACATCCAACCTCCACAGGGATCGCTGGGCACAACAGCTCATCTAGTTTAGGATCAAGCACACAATTAAAGTCCCCCCCCCGCCAATAATCAAACGATGAGAATCCAAATCTGCGACAGCTACCAGCACCCTCTTGATAAACTCCGTATCCTCCCACTTTGGTATATACACATTCACCACGACCACAGTTGCCCCATCCAACCTCCCACTCACCATCACGTACCTTCACCCCGGAACCACCACTAAGTTACCCACTGAAAAGTTTCCCAGTGGTGATCATGGAGCGAGCGTCGCACACAGCGTGGCTCCTGCTTAAAGGCATTGGTGTTGGCCCCTTTTACCCAAAGTTTGGAGAATGTTGGTGGAAACGTTGTGCGGACAGTGGAGGGGGATTAGTACCCCCCTCCCCCCCCACCCCCGGATGCCAAACCTGACAGAAGACAGCGAGAGCCCTGGCTAAAGAGTTGGCGAAGGCGCATGGTGCAGCATCAATTATAAAATGGGGGAGGGGGAAGGGTTGTCGATGATTGGAAAGCTGCAAATGGAGCAGTTGATGAGCTTCATTAAGGACGAACTTTAACAGCAACATGAGGAAATGCAGCATGACTGGTCAAAGGCGACTGAGGGGCATTGGCACCTCTTTGCGGGACCTTGGAACGGGTGAGGAAAAGCCTTGAGGTGAAGAGATGATGATCCAGGAAGTGGAGAAGGTTGTGGCTGGCCAGAGTAAGTGGATTGTGTCACTGGAGACGGAGATGGCAATCCTGGTGGACATGTGCAAGACATTGCGAGCAAAGGTGGAGGACCCGGAAAATAGGTCCAGGCGGCAAAATCTACGGATTGTGGACTTTCAGTGGGAGTGAAGGGGATAGGTGCAAGGATGCTGGCCAGGTTGGTGGAAGAGAAGGTGCTGGAGAAGGCCTGGAGGTGGATCGGGCCCAATGGTCCCAGAGGCAGAGGTCAAGAGCGTGGGAGCCGCCACAGGCGGTGATTGCGCGTATAAATCAAAATTACTACAGAGCAGAAGGAGGCTATTCGCCCCATCGAATCTGCACTGACATTTGAAAGGGCACCCTACCTAGGCACATGCCATTCCCATAATCCAATAACCCCACCAAACGTTCTGGACACAAAGGGACAATTTAGCATGACCACTCCACCTAACCTGCACACCTTTGGACTGTGGGAGGAAACTAGGAAACCCACGCAGACACGGGGAGAATATACAAACTCCACACAGTCACCCAATACTGGGGCTGAACCCAGGCCCCTGGTGCTGTGAGGCAGCAGTGCTAACCACTGTGCCACCATGCCACTCTTGCATAAGTTCCAGGACAAAGAATTGATTCTGAGGAGCGCCAGGGCTCAGCGGGATTGTGAGTGGGGAGGAAACCGAATCAGGATCTATCAAGACATTGGAGAGGGCCTGGCCGTCAGATGGGTAGGGCTCACCAAGGCCAAGGCAGTGCTATCTCGGCACAGATTTGGTTTGGGATGCTATACCTGGCCAGACTTTGGGAACTTTTGAGAGTCGGGAATATTACTTTGGGGCACTGGAGGAGGTGAATGACTGTATTAAGAAACGATAAGCTGGTGGAGGGCTGAAGGGAGATCTTGGGTGGAAGTGTTATCTCTGCGAAAGCCTGTGAGGTTGATGTGTGTCAGGGTGGGGCGGTTCAAAAATACTCTGCAGGGGGGTCACGTTGGGATGATGTTTCTCGTTTTGGGTTGGGTGCAGGGTAAGGGGGTAAGGGGGTTGATGCGATTTGGAGAGGAGTGAAGGGAGTGCAAGTCGGATGGGTGGGGGGGGGATGGTGGGTTTTTGGGGGGCCTTCTGGTGGGAGTCACCACTCTAGCAAGGAATTCTAGTAAACAGGGGGCTGCAGCGGTTAGCCAGTGTGGGAAGGGGTGGGGTTGAGGGTGAAGGGAGGGCGTGGCAGGGAGTGGGTTGCGGGGAATGGGGGGTAGAGGGGGAGGCGATGCGGCTCCTATGGAGGATAGGTTTGGTAATGGACGTGGCAGGGGGCCATCTTGGGTGGGTCCGATTGAGAATGGGATATGGGTGATTTTCTTGCAGGAGACGCAGCTGCAGGTGAAAGATCAGATTAGGTTGAGGAAGGGGTGGGTGGGGCAGGTGTTCCACTCAAGGTTTCACTCGAAGTTGAAGCAGGGTTGCCATATTGTTGAGCAAGAATCCGGGGTTGATGAGAGTGAGTGGGGTGCAAGTGGGGACTCTGGTGAATGTGTATGCGCCCAATTGGGATGATGTCGGATTCGTGAAGATACTACTGGGGGGAGCGATCTTGGACCTTGACTCTCAGCATCTGATTATGGAGGAGGACTTCAATTGTGTATTGGAGCCGAGGGTGGATAGGTCGAGCCCTAAATCAATGGGGAGGTCGGATCTGGAGAAGATAAATCAGGGGCCAGATTCTCCATTCCTGAGACTGAGGGCTGGATTCTCCGATTGTTGTGCTATGTCCGGAACATATGTCTAGTCATACGACCAAAAAGCCGGCACCGCCCCTGCACTGACGCTCCACCCGTTGGGGGGTTACCAGCCATGCCATGTAAAGCCTGGCATTACCTGCAGATACGGACAGAGAATTGCTGGGTCTGTGGCCGCGCAGGCGCACGGCGGTCACGCAGTACAACATGGCGGCAGCCGCACACAGACTCGGCCTGCCAGATAGTGTCCCCCTGTAACCCCCCTCGCCACCCACAGAACACCTCGCAGCAGTCCCCCCAGTCCCTGCCAAAGTCCCCCCGGCTAGTGGAACTGCTACCCCCCCCCCTGACTGTGGCGGCGCTGGACACAGTTTGCAGCCGCCAAGCGAGGTGCCCGAAAACTGTGAGCACACGTTCTCCATGCCATTGGGAAGACGGCCCGTCTGGGGTAGGGCATCGCCTTCAGCTGATGTCCTGGGGCCATCCCAACGGCGTGCGGCATACTCACCGATGATGCTGTTTTTGAGGGGGCGGTGCATCCGTAAAATGGCGCCACTCCCGATTTTGGCGTTGAACAGATTCTCCGGCCAATTGCCGAATGCGATTTCGACGTCGGCAATCAGAGAATCCAGCCCTAAGTGGTGATACCTGGGGCAGGTGCAATGGAGTTCTATAACAGCAAAACTGGCACCACACCTGGACCAATTCACTGACCGTTAAGGGGCTAGCACCGGCGCCACGTGGAACACAATCAATTCGAATGAGAAACGGTGCGGGATTCGCTGGGCTCAGGATTGACACTCAGGAGGCTGACAACCTGCAGCCGCATATACACACTGTACTCCACATACACACCATCCCAGCCAACAAGATGGCAGCAAGAAGAGCTGCTCCCCACTTCGCAGATGCAGAGCTTGAGACGCTGCTGGGCATCATGGAGGCGGCTGACCCTGTACCCCGGAATGGGAAGGAGGCTGCCGGCTGCTCCCGTTCGCCAGGCCTGGGCACAGCTGGCAGAGTTTGTCAGCGCAGTGGGCAACACCGCGAAGACCGGCCAGCAGTGCCGGAATAAACTGCACAACCTCCTCAGGGCAACATTGTGCCCCGAGCACTAACACCCCGACCCACACACCCGCAACTCCACCCCACCACCCCCCCACCAGGAGGGTGGCCGAACCCCACCCTGCACCACCTGCCAACACCCATACCAACCACCATGGGTGCCCTGGCTACTGAAGCCACCAGCTACCCACCCACTGGGCTACATGTTTCGGATTGTTTAACACTGTGGGCATTCTGTTTTCACATCCACGGTGGCCACAACATTGCGGAGCCACACAGCAGGCCCGCGAGGAGGAAGGTAGGTCCCTCCCAGATTGCAATGGCTCACCGATCGGTGGCCCCCGATCACGGGCCTGGCCACCGCTGAGGCCCCCCCCCAGAGTCAAATACCCTCCTCCCCCACCAGGACCGCCACTGCGGCTGCGAGTCCCAGCTCCCGCCATGGCACCAAATGTAAACCACGCCAGCAGGAGTCCAGCCGGTCGACTGCGGGGAATTGGCGCGCTGGACTGGCAGGTCCGCGGAGAATCACAGAAGCGCCGTTGCGCTGGATTTCCGGCATGAACGGCTCTTCTCCACCCCCGCGTCAGTCGCAATTCCGGCGCGGAGGGTCGGAGAATTCCGCCCCACATTCTTCCACTATATCACTTTTTCACTGGCACAGCAACCACTAAACAGGCAAAAAGGGCCAAAAATCAAAACCTCAGGCAGTAGCCACCTTATGTGCAACCTCTCACTTCATGGCCGCCACCAGAAGTTATATGATTTAATTTTTGAAACATTTGCTTGCTATACCAACTTTTGAATATAAAAGGGCCACAACAGCACACACGGATCACAAAAGCATCTCACAAGTGAAACAACATTTGGAGCATATAAAATCCATTCTAGAGTTCTGTTCAATTGGCAATTCAGGTAGCTGGGAGCAATGGGAGAGGGTGGTATGTGGAGGGAAGTTGTGTTATAATCGTGTTGGGAAATGGGTTGTGGCAGTACTGGGAAGTTAGCCTTGAGTGTAGGAGCATTGGGGATTGTTGGATTTTGGAGTAATAGAGAGGGCTCCCCGGGAATTGAAATAATTGAAGGCAGATACCAGTTTCAATGGAAATGGTAGCTCAGGGATTTAGGTGCAATAGGAATTGGATAATGAAATTTGGGAGCAGCAAACTGATGACAGGTTCTGGAAGCATTGGAATGGGGTGTTTTGTTGTGACATAGCCCATTGCACCTATCCCCTTCACTCCCACTGGAAAGTCCACAATCCGTAGATTTTGCCGCCTGGACCTATTTTCCGGGTGAAAGAGAGAATTAATTTTTACAATTGTTGAACTGGGAAGTTTGTTGCAGCTAGTTTGAGATTAATGCAATTATACTGTCATTGTTGATCTTATTTATCTTTAAACAACCTAAAGCCAATTCTCGGATTGCAGTTATTGGCACCTTTCTCGGGCCTGCCTTTGCTGGTCCGTTAGCTGGGGGAGCAAATCCCGTAATGACCACAATTATATTGCGAGAAGCCAAAAACGGGATATGAGCCAGCGAGATTTTGGAATGACATCTTCCTGGGCCCTCCCCAATGGCACAATCAGGTTCACACCCAGGAAGGGTGAGAACCTGATTTAATGAATTGAATGCATTTTAATCCATGTGTAGTCACCACTGATGTAATATATTGTATATATATGGGTTTTATGGTAAGGTCCCTGTACTACAGGTACGGGGGTAGATCCCTGCCTGCTGGCTCCGCCCATGGAGAATCGCCCCTATGTATCCTCGCCAGCCCAAGGTCAGGTGCAGGCAGGAAAAATAACTTTACCAGTTAGTATGAGTGACGTCTTCATGGAGTTCATGGGCTGGTAAGATACCAACCCACTTTACGCAATGTCAAATTTAATTGGATCTATAACTAATGTATGTAATCTATAATCAGTATTACTGGACAAGGTCCAGCCAAAATGGGCTGTGTATATGTTTTGAAAATTGTAGAAGAATGGATTTTTCCTTTGTTCAGTGGAGAGACGGTCTGGGACTTTAACAGACGTCATCTCCCCGCCGGCGAAATAAACCATTTGATGCGAGGACCAGTAGCCCTGGGCGTTGAGTGATTTCTTTGAGATCCTCTCCCACTAACAGTTTGGTGCCGTGTCTCGGATTCTTCAGTCAACCGATATCGTCAGAGACCCGGGTGAGTAAACTTATCCCGGGAACCGGATGGTATTCGGCGGCTGACGAATTCTGAACCTGTGAACAGGGTCTGGCCAGCAGTCAAACGGTGGGGTGGGTAGTTCGTTGAGGGACGTAGGAATTGTCAGGTATTGTCTGAAAGTGCTTATAGGTGTGTGACTTGTGATCTGACAACAGGCCAAGAGACGTGTTGCGCTCGAGTTAAAAGCGAACCTCAGAGTAGATTCATGACGGTTCTACTCCCATCCAGTCATGACAAGTAAAAGAAGAGCTCGAGTGGGGTCAGAAGTGATCCCCGATGTGCTGGAACAAAGGTTTATTGATAAGACGATTAAATCCAATTTGAACTATAATGAGTGGTGAGATTTCCTGCCAAGGTGTCGCCCTGGATTCGTACAAAATTTAGGGGCGGAATTCTCCGCTCCCCACGCGGCCTGGGAGAATCGCGGGAGGGCCCCCCGACATTTTTTACGCCCCTCTGCGCCCCCCGCGATTCGCCCCCCCCCGTGCTCGCCAAATCGCCGCTTGCCGTTTTTCACAGCGAACAGCGATTCTCCGACCCCGATGGGCCGAGCGGCTAACCGTTCACGACCGTTTCACGACGGCGGCAAACACACCTGGTCGCTGCTGTCGTGAAACGGGCGGCAGATGCCCGTTTGGGGCTTCTAGGCTGCCGATTGGGACATGAGCACCACGAATGTGCTGGGGAGGGGACAGGCCCGCGATCGGTGCCCACCGATCATCGGGCCAGCGTCCAAATCGGACGCACTATTTCCCCTCCACCGCCCGCAAGATCAAGCCGCCACATCTTGCGGGGCGGCTGAGGGGAAAGACGGCACCGCACATGCGCGGATATGTGCCGTCTGCGGGATGACATAATCCGCGCGTGCGCGTCATTCTCGGCGCGCCGCCTTAACGCCAGCACCAAGGCCGCGCCGCCGAGAACTCCGGAGCCCCACTCCTAGCCCCGCCGGTGGGGGTGAATCCGGTGCCGGGAGCGGGTTACGAGGCCGTCGTGAAAGACGGCCGCTTTCACGACGGCTTTCGTGATTCTCCGCTCCTGTGGAGAATCCCGCCCTAGATCTTCAATCACCATTTAGATTAAAAAGACATGTCAAAAAGAAAACAGAAATCAAATAAAGCCAAATCCAAAAGGCAGACCTCGGGGTCATTGAGGACTGCGGAGGGGAAGGTACAATGTCCCTTTTCCTCACCCAGCAGCATTGTAACCCAATTGATAAAATGTGGAAGCTGGGTGGATTTCAATACACACTCTGCTGCACAGTAAAAACGGCTTGAAAGCTCAATAAGCTTTTTTTTTCAGAAATACCTGGGGATGACAAATCCCCCTAGCTACGTGCTGGATACTGAAGCGGACCCCCTCCCAAAACAAAAAAAAAGGAATGAAGTAGGTAGGGCACCAGACATCTGAGTGAGTGCTAGCTTCCAGATGCAGTGCAGAAATTACTTCTTCCAGGACCAAGAGGAGAAAGGGTGAGGGGAGGGTTTAATGGTAATTCGCCAGGACACCAACCTGACTCTCTCTCTCTCTCTCACTCTCTTTTTCTCTCTTTCTGTCTCTCATCCTTTGCATATTTCTGAGAGATCTTGGGATGGGCCAGAGCAGTTGGCAATTCAGTTTATAACAGCGCTGGAGTATCACAGACTCCTGCAGCAATGACCAGCTGCACCCAGGGAGATCCCAGCGCCAAGAGACCGGAGGGTCAGAGGACAGGCTCAAGGGCCAGATTCAGCACAAGCTGAACGGGGGGCTTGAGGGCGAATAAGGAGACCGAGGGTTTACTGGACCCAGTCTCCTTCATAAAACTGTTGGACACAATTAGACTCTGCCTCAACTGGGAGACAGTGCAGCACTTGTGCAGCATTCTTGGTGCCATGTGGAGAAAGAGGGCACCCACTCCCTGTGGCTGTGAAGGTCATGGCAGCTGTCAACCTCCACGCCATTGGTTCACTCCAGGTGACTTGCATAGCATTTCACAGTCATCTGCCCACAAATGCATCCGTGAGATCACGGATGCACTCTATGCCAAGACATCGGACTACATGAACTAAACAAGGTCCATCAGGACAAGAGGGCTGTGGGATTCGGCACAATAATTGGTCTGCCACAGGTGCAGGGGGCCATAGATGACACTCATGTGGCTCCACGCACCCGTGGCATCAGGGAGTCCCCTTCATAAATGGGAAGGGGTTCCACTCCCTTAAGGTCCTGATGGTTTGTGACCACGAGATGAGGATCATGCAGGTGTGTGCATGTTTTCCACGGAGCGTGCATGATAACTTCAGCCTTGGGCAATCTCAATTTTGAGGGTCACCCCAGGCTGAAAGGATAGTTCATTGGGGACAAGGGATACTCGTTTCCAACCCGTGTGTAAATTGTGGTCTGCCCCTCCTCCATCTAACAATCGAGTGAGGGCCCCCTCTGGAATTCTGGGAACTGGTCTAGCTGCCATCCTCTTGACTTGACTCTCAGCAAGTACCATGGAGCTGTTTAAATACAGCGCCTCCTGGATGGAAGCGCTCAGATGACACCCAGGGCAGCCTCAGGCGCACCATTTTTCACGTGTGGTAAATGTTTTTTCATAAGTGCCTAAAAAGATTGCGATCCGGATGGGTCGGTGGGATTCGCACCGGATTTAGCACAAAAATAAGACTTTTGCCACTTTTTTCTGGAAAATTCTACCCCCCATCTTTAACATGTTCACAGATAAAATGTGCATTCGATCAGAGACGTCTTTTCCTTTTTCTCCATACCTGGGGTTTGTTTTTCCGAAGTGTAGGTATTATTTTCATTCCAGTATTTTATAGCTGGTTCTGTTCTTGAATGTGTTGTCCTTTTTCATTTCCATCAGCACGTTACAGAGTTAGGCGCACATGACACAGAATGCAAGGGACGATGAAAGTTTTCTGAGATTTTTGCTGCTGCTCAACTAGTATGTGATGAAAGAACAGCAATTCTCTCACTTTGCCAGTTTATTCTTTTTGTTTAGTGTCAAGCATCTTTCAAACAGCATTTAATGAGTAGGTAATTGAGACGCTGGCTTTCCTAAAGAACATTCCCTCAAGGCGATTAACCTGCCATGAAAAATAAAGAGCTCTCAGCAGAAAGGTGAAACATTTTAATGAATTCTAAACAAAGTTACTCTTCTCCATAAGCCTCAACACTCAGTTCTTCAACTTTTGTCCTTGAATATTGACGTTTACTTTGATGACAGAGGTAAAAGAGACAAGCATTCAGTCATTAAAGCAAACGAGTTGTTTGCATCTACACAAAATTAATTTAGTGGCAAAGTTCTTTTGCGAAGACCAAAGTCTAATTACCTCTTGTCGCCATTAGGAGGGGGGGGGGGGGGGGGGCCTTCGGATGGGTCACGGTGGCTCTGGACAAGGGTACATGCGGTTTGGTGTGATCGACCCAGTGAAGCTGCAGGTTACGTACAATGGCAGAGACTATCACTTTGAGACGGCGGCAGAGGCATCTGTGAAAGCAGGTACACGAGAGGGACGGGTGCATTGGAGGGGTGGTTAATGGTGTTGGTCAGCATGTATGCCCCGGACTGGGACGACGCTGGGTTTGTGAGGAAGATTTTAGCGGCCATACCGGACCTGGATACTCACCAGTTGATTTTGGGGAGGGATTGGAATATGATGCTGGACCCAAGAATGGATAGATCACGATCATGCTCGTACCCACAGAACAGGGAGTATTCGTTCTTCTCACCGGTCTAGAAGGTGTACTCGAGGATCGACTTTTTTGTGATAGGGAAGGCTGGGGTGAAGAAGGCATTCAGCGTTTGTGATATTGGACCATGTGCCAACTTGGTGAATGTTGTCTTGGAGAAGGGTCCGGCCCAGAGACCGATGTGGAGGCGAGAAGTGGGCTTGTTGGCACACCCAAATCTTTGCATCAAGGTGGAGAAGGAGATGGAGGAGTCAACCAAAATGGGGAGGTCTCTGGAGCAACTGGAGTGGCCGGAGGAGGAGAGGGCCAGGTTAGAGGAGCCATTGGGGGTGGATGAGGTGCAGACAGCGACAGGGAAGGTGCAGTCAGGTAAGGCACCGGGGCTGGATGGGTTCCTGGTGGAGTTCTATAAAAAGTTTAAGGACAAGTTGACGTTGCAGATGGAGGAAATGTTTGAGGACCTGATGGTAAAGGCATGGTAGCACAGTGTTTTGCACTGTTGCTTCACTGCTCCAGGGTCCCAAGTTTGATACACGGCTTGGGTCACTGTCTGTGCGGAGTCTGCACGTTCTCCCCATGTCTGCATGGGTTTCCTCCAGGTGCTCCAGTTTCCTCCCACAAATCCCGAAAGATGTGCTTGTTAGGTGAATTGGACATTCTGAATTCTCCCTCAGTGTACCCGAACAGGCGCTGGAATGTGGCAATTAGGGGTTTTCACAGTAACTTTGTTGCAGTGTTAATGTAAACCTACTTGTGACACTCATAAAGATTATTATTATTATTATTATTAAAGGGAGTGCTGACGGAGACAACGAGGCAGGCATCTATTTCTTTGTTACTTAAAAAGGAAAGGATCCGGTGGAGTGTGGGTCACATAGGCCCATTTCTCTACTGAATGTGGATGCCAAGGTATTGGTGATGTTGCTGGTGGTGAGGTTGGAGGAGTGTCTCCCGAAGGTGGTAGGGGAGAATCAGACAGGGTTCTTTAAAGGCAGACAGCTGTCATCGAATGTGTGGCGGCTGCTGACTGTGGTGCTTTCTCTGGCAGAGGGAAGGGAAGGGAGTTAGAGGTGGTGGTGGCGTTTTTGACAGAGTATTTGACAGAGTGGAGTGGAGCAATTTGTTTGCGGTACTCGAGAAGTTTGGTATTGGGCATAAGTTTGTGGCTTGGGTAGAATTGTTATACAAGGATCCAGCGGCATTGTGCAGGCGAATGAAACATAGCCATGGTACTTTACAGTATTCTAGAGAACAGGGCAAGGGTGACCCATGTCCCCCTTGTTGTTCATATTGGTGATTGAGCCCTTGGCAATTGTGCTGAGGAGTTTGGGCGTATGTAGGGGGATAGTGAGGGGGTGTGTGGACCATCTGGGGCAGATTCTCTGACCCCGCGCCGGGTCGGAGAATCGTCAATCGCGCCGATTTTTCACACGACGCCGGTCCGACGCCATCCCGCCATTCACCCACCTGGCGTGAACGGCCTAATCATGAACACCGCCACGCCGCACGGAGTATCGGCCAAGGGGGCAAGTCCCGCGATTCTCTGGTGACCCGTTGATTCTGAGGCCCGGATGGGCCGAAGTCCCGACAGCGTGACCCCAGGTTCACACCTGCTCACAGTCGTGCCGGCTGATGGTATGGGAGAGGAGGTGAGCAGCCGGTGTATTGCGCTTGTGACACTCTCGGGACAGACACGGACGGGGCTCTACGTTGGCGGGGCGGGTCCTCCATGTTGTTGGGGGGACTGGACCTCTATGCTGAGGGGGGGGCCTCTACGTTGGCGGGGCGGGGACTCCAACTTGTGGGGGGGGGCCTCTCTGCTGGGGGAGGGGCTGGGCCTCTATCCTGGGGGAGGGGGGCCTCTATGCTGGGGGAGGGGCTTGGCCTCTATGCTGGGGGAGGGGCAGGGCCTCTATGCTGAGGGGGGGCCTCTATGCTGGGAAGGGGGGCCCGGGCCTCTATGCTGAGGGGGCGGCGGACCTCTATGCTGGGGGGAGGGGAGCCGGACCTCTATGCTGGGAGGGGGGGGGCCGGGCCTCTATGCTGGGGGAGGGGCCAGACCTCTATGCTGGGAGGGGGGGCCGGGCCTCTATGCTGGGGGAGGGGCCAGACCTCTATGCTGGGAGGGGGGCCGGGCCTCTATGCTGGGGGAGGGGCCAGACCTCTATGCTGGGAGGGGGGGGCCGGGCCTCTATGCTGGGGGAGGGGCGGGCCTCTATGCTGGGAGGGGGGGCCGGGCCTCTATGTTGGGGGAGGGGCGGGCCTCTATGCTGGGAGGGGGGACCGGAATTCTATGCTGGGGGGTGAGGTCGTACCTCTATGGTGAGGGGGGGGGGGGGGGGGGGGCTCTATGCTAGGAGAGGGGGGCCGGACCTCTATGCTGAGTAGGGGGCGATCGGACCACTATGCTGAGAGGGGTCCTCTATGCTGGGGAAGGGACCGGGCCTCTCTGCTGGGGGGGGGGGGGGGGGGGGGGGGGGGGGGGGGGGTGGGGCCTCTATGCTGGGGGAGGGGCTGGGCCTCTATGCTGGGGGAGGGGGCTCGGACACTGCCGCCAGAATGGAGGCCAGGCTGATGAGCACCGAACCCGGGCGCCGTCTGCCCGCACGGCCCCAGGCCTTGCCCATGGGCGTGGCCCCCTGCAGGGGCAAACCTCCTATCAGCCAGCATACATCGGGGGCAAGGGGCGGGTCCGCACCCTGGCATCCCCCAGTGAGGGCAGTGCCATCCAACGATGGTGCTACCACTAGGGACGGGCAATATTGGGCGGAGGATGGAGGGTGTGGCCAGGAGTCTGGGTGCATGCGTGGCGGTGGCGCATTCAGCAAGCCGTGGCAGACATGTACCCAACGGCACCTTGTTATCGAGGGGATCATGCGCCATCCATAAACATGTTGTAGACCCCCACCCCCTGCACATCACAAAGTTTGGGCACCACCCAGCGATGTTGGCAGCCGTGGCGGGAGCTGCTGCTCTGCACATGAACCTGTTTGAGCGTCGGCGCATGCGGCTCAGAGCGGCTGCGGAAGCAGCGGCTGCAGCAGAGGGAAGGGCTGCAGCAGAGGGACGGGCTGCAGAGGGAGGGGCTGCGGCAGAGGGATGGGCTTCAGCAGAGGGAGGGGCTGCAGCAGAAGGACGGGCTGCAGCAGAGGGAGGGGCTGCAGCAGAGGGACGGGCTGCAGCAGAGGGAGGGGCTGCAGCAGAGGGACGGGCAGCAGAGGGAGGGGCGGCAGCAGATGGAGGGGCTGCAGCAGAGGGACGGGCAGCAGCAGAGGGAGGGGCAGCAGCAGAGGGAGGGGCTGCAGCAGAGGGACGGGCAGCAGAGGGAGGGGCAGCAGAGGGAGGGGCAGCAGCAGAGGGAGGTGCTGTAGCAGAGGGAGGGGCTACAGCAGAGGGACGGGCAGCAGAGGGAGGGGCTGCAGCAGAGGGAGGGGCTACAGCAGAGGGAGGGGCAGCAGAGGGACGGGCTGCAGAGGGAGGGGCTGCAGCAGAGGGAGGGG
Organism: Scyliorhinus canicula; assembly: GCF_902713615.1. Classification (NCBI taxonomy): domain Eukaryota; kingdom Metazoa; phylum Chordata; class Chondrichthyes; order Carcharhiniformes; family Scyliorhinidae; genus Scyliorhinus; species Scyliorhinus canicula. Next base: position 115,629,289 of record NC_052158.1, read on the forward strand.
CTGCAGCAGAGTGAGGGGCTGCAGCAGAGGGACGGGCTGCAGAGGGACAGGATGGGCCGAGGGGGGCAAAAGCCGTGACATGGGGGTGGATTATGGAGAGGAGGCTACACGACGCCACCGGCTTTGGCAGCGAGCACGCGAGGCGTTAACAGCCGCACGTTTCACCAACTAGGGGGGTAGAGGCTCTCTGAGCAGGGGCACTGGCACCACCGTGCCAACCCACCTCACCACCCAGCACCTTCGCCTCCCACACCACTCAACTATCTTACCTTCCACACCACCACATGCACAACACCCTCCAACTGTGGCACAATGGGCTGGTCTCACACAATTGCCTGTGGAAGCGGGTGTGGTCAATGCCATGGAGGATGATGACAACCCGCTCTGCGATGAGCTGTGAGGTCCAAATGGTTAGCCAATGCCTGACTCATGGCCACAGCTACATCCTCCACATGGGTGGTCCCTGTACTCGTAACGGATACTCCTATGGACATGTTGTTCAGCTGGCAGCGGGGTGCTGAGTACGGCGGGGGGAATCTTTGCTCCCACATGGACCGTTCCATCGACCTTCGAACTCAGTGCCAATCAGTTCCGTTCACGACCACGCGGCCACCGGATATAGGACTGAGGCATCTTGCATTGGAGTAACAGTGAGTTTAGTTGTAACGGTGACATACAAGGGCCCTAGCCCCTATAACTGTATTGTGCCCTGCACCCGTGCCAACGTATTAGGTGTCAAACGTCTTGGCCTTACGGGCTGTACCACTGCGTCTTGGTGTTTCCCCAGATGGGCCAGGCTGCTCCGTGGGCGTGCTGGATGGTGTGGTGCCACCTTGCTCTGCCCACCAGATGTGCCAGGGACGGGAAGGGGGGGGGGGGGCGAGGATCCGCGGTGTTCCGGGACCTCCCTTGCAGGAGTCATCGGGACGAGCCCCGGAACCTCCTCCTCCCTCGGGGTGCCCAGTGGCACACAGGCCTCTCTATGGGACGGGGGTGCAAGCGGAGACAGGCCCCTAGGAAACCCCCGACACCTGGCACTGCCAGTCTGGAGGCCCGCTGTGGTATCAACCAGGATCTGAATGTGAGCAGCAATGGAGCTCAGGGAGTGGGCCATCTCAGTCTGGGACTGCGCCACCTCCTTCTGGGCTTGAGCGACGCCATCCAGCATATGGGCGAAGCCACCGATGCTCTCAGCGATGGTCTGCTGAGACTCGGCCAGACCCCGGCTGCCTCTGGCACATGGCTGCCTGTGAGAGGGCAGTCCTGTCCGGGGCAATGGATGACGCATGCACAGGAAGCCCCACGCCTTGCATTACCTGACCCATGGCCGAAACCGTTGCACCCATTGCCTCCACTGCGGTAACCACCCTTGCAGTGTCGGCTGGGTGGCAGCCATGACCGGCACCACTCCCTGCTCCAGGACGCGGATGGATTCCTCCACCTGCGTCTGCAGTTGCTGGAGGTTGGCCGTCATCCCGTTGTCTAGTCCCTGGATTTCTAACTGCATCGGGTCTATGGGTGGGACTGGAAAGTCCAGGAACCCTGGAACCGTTTGGGCGGAGCTATTTGCTGGGGCTGGCCTGCCCTCTGGCCGTCCGGCCCCTCAGCTGCTCCTACCTACACCGATTCCTGCCGCCCTGGCACCCATACGCAATTCTCCCATCCCCTGCAAAATGGCGTTCCGAGTTTTCCGACAGGCCGCTCAGAGAATCGCCGCTCAATCGTTTCTAACGGTCAAGCCGCGAATCTCCTGCCCGGATGGGCCAAGCGGCCTGCCCAATCCGACCGGTTCACGCCGGCGCCAACCACACCTGGTCGCTGCCGGCGTGAACAGCGTGTGAACGCTGCGTGTCTCGCCTGGGGGGGGGGGGGGTAGGGAGGATCGAGCACCAGGGAGGTGCTCGGGAGGGGTCTGGGCCGCGATCGGTGCCCACCAATCGGCGGGCCAGCGTCTCTAAAGGACGCACTCTTTTTCCTCCGCCGCCCCGCAAGATCAATCCTCCTTGTGTTGCGGGGCGCCCGCAGGGAGGGCGGCAACCACGCATACGCGGGTGATGTCATTTAAGCACCGTCAGCTGCCTCATTTATGCGGTGCCGCTTTGACACAGGCGCCAAGGCCCGGCGCGCGAAATTGACGCGGCGCCGCTCCTAGCCCCCTGCGGGCGGGAGAATAGGGGCCGAGGAGCGGCCTGCGACGCCGGAGTGAAACATTCCGGTTTTCACTCCGGCGTCGGCACTTAGGGTGCGATTCTCCGCTCCCCACGCCGGGGAGGAGAATCACGGGAGGGCCGGGCGAATCACGACATGCCGCCCTGGCACCCCCCGCGATTCTCCCACCCCCCCCCCCCCCCACGTCACGGCGACCGGCGATTCTCCGGCCCGGATGGGCCGAGCGGCCTGACAATCCCGACCGGTTCACGCCAGCGCCAACCACACCTGGTCGCTGCCGGCATTAACAGCGTGCGACAGGCAAGTGTGGGGCCTGTGGGGGGCGGAGGGAGGATCGCGCACCACGGGCATGCTCATCAGATGTTTGGCCCGCGATCGGTGCCCACCGATCGTTGTGCCGGCATCTGTAAACGACGCACTTTTTTCCGTCCGGCGCCCCGCAAGATCAAGCCGCCATGTCTTGTGGGGCAGCGGAGGGGAAGGCGGCAACCGCGCATGTGCGGCTGACGTCACTTAAGCACCGCCGGCCGCGTCATTCTCGGCGCGCCGCTTTGACACAAGCTTCAAGGCCGGGCGCCCGAGTTCGCGCACTGCCACTCCTAGTCATGTGACTGCTCACCAATTGTTTACCATGGTGGAAATACGGGGGAGAGGATACGCGTCCAGTTGCGTAAACCGGTTGATGGTCTGGCTATAGTCGATGACCATCCGGTTTTTCTCCCCAGTCCGGACCACCAGCACTTGGGCTCGCCAGGGGCTCAAGCTGGCCTCGATGACCCCTTCCGTCAGAAGCCTCTGGACCTCGGGCCTGATGAAGGACCGGTCCTGGGCGTTGTACCGTGTGCTCCGTGTCGCGACGGGTTTGCAATCGGGGGTGAGATTAGCAAACAAGGAGGGGGGTCTACTTTGAGGGACGCGAGGCTGCAGACAGTGAGGGGGGGTATAGGGGCGCCGAATTGGAAGGTCAAGCTCTGCAGGTTGCACTGGAAGTCCAGTCCTAGGAGTGCCGGTGAACATAGAACAGTACAGCACAGAACAGGCCCTTCAGCCCTCGATGTTGTGCCGAGCCATGATCACCCTACTCAAACCCACGTATACACCCTATACCCGTAACCCAACAACCCCCACCCCTTAACCTTACTTTTTAGGACACTACAGGCAATTTAGCATGGCCAATCCACCTAACCCGCACATCTTTGAACTGTGGGAGGAAACCGGAGCACCCGGAGGAAACCCACGCACACACGGGGAGGACGTGCAGATTCCGCACAGACAGTGACCCAGCCGGGAATCGAACCTGGGACCCTGGAGCTGTGAAGCATTTATGCTAACCACCATGCTACCGTGCTGCAAAGGTGCGCAAAGGTCAGGGAGCACAAGGAATTTATAATTTTTAAAAACCTTCCCCTGGACCGTGAGGTCCGCGATGCAGCACCCGGTGATGTGGACGGAGTGCAAACCTGAGACTAACCCGATTTTGTGTATTACCGGATGGACAGGGAGCACGCAGCGTCTTACCATGTCAGGGTGAACGAAGCTTTCCGTGCTCCCGGAGTCCAGCAGGCAGCCCGTCTCGTGGCCGTTGAAGTGGATCAGCGTTATCGTTTTGGCGAGCGTGCGTGGGCGTGACTGGTCGAGCTGAACGTCCGCGAGCCGTGGAGAAATTCCGTGTCCGTCGTCGCTGTCCGAGTCGATGCTGGAGGAACCTTGCGTGCAAATCCCGGAAGGCGGTGGCCAGGATCCACACGTGGAGTCGGGATCCGAAGATGGCGGCGCCCAGGACCCGCACGTGGAGTCGGGATCCGAAGATGGCGGCACCTAGGACCCGCACGTGGTGGCGGCGCCCCAAGATGGCGGCGCCCAGGAGGCCCTCGTGGTTGCTGGGGGCGGAGCTAGCGGTGCCGGCGGGCCGAGTGGAGCGGCTGCGAGCGGGGGAGGTGAGGCGCGCAGGCCAGGCGCAGGAGCCCGGGGGCGGGGGCGGGGGGAGAAAACTCGCGAGGCGGGCAGGTAGGGACCGGGAGGGCCCGGAGAGGCGAGCATGTCGGGGGCGGGGCCCGGGGGGGGGGGGCGGGAAGGAGAGGCTCGCGAGGCGGACAGGTAGGGACCGGGAGGGCCCGGAGAGGCGAGCAGGTCGGGCGCCGGGGCCCGGGGGCAGGAGGGAGAGGCCCGCAAGGCGGAAAGATCGGGACGGGAGGGCCCGGAGAGGCGAGCAGGTTGGGTGCCGGGGCCCCGGTGCGGGGGGGGGGGGGGGGGGG